>NC_060139.1:1036191604-1036386604 GCF_021461385.2 Schistocerca piceifrons
AAATTCATAAAATTGTTAAGCAAAACTTACACAAACGCCAGTTTTACAATTTTTAAGTGCTCGACTAAGAAAGTGGCATAATAAGGCCAGTCAACGAAGACCAAAAAAGGTGACTGGGAAATAATTTGCGCAGTTGCAAATTTTTGTACAGTGGTAGGAGGGAGTGCCATGAGCAGCGTTCTAGAAATCCTGACACGTGTTTGAAGGTCACTGTTGTACGTTTTTCTTAAATAATTCGAAAACTGCGGCCTCTAGCCCAAACGTATTCCAGTAAATTTCCTACAAAAATATCCTGTTCATTTTTTTTCTGTAGGACTAAAAGTTTGCGCATAGCGAGCAAGAGAATATGAAAATGTCACACGTGGTTTTGAAGGTCAGATTTAACACTGCGGGCTGCGTAAAATGACACTGGTAGGGGCATCTGAGTCGCCATGTACACAGAAGGTGCCGGTGTTTCTGTCTGTAGCATCACAAGGACCGCCACTGATTGTGCCACGACGTGGAGCGACACAAGAAGCACTCGGCATGTACTGATTGTGGGATGAGTCTGCAGATAACTGCAAACTGCTGCAAAAAGTCTGCTACTTTCCTCGGTTGGTTGTCGTGCTACCCCACTGGCGAATACTGCCTATTCTCACTCACCTGTTCTTCACGCTCCATGGTCCACTTCTGTTTGGCGTTCGAAGTACCACTGCCTCTGCTTGTCATTTTCTACTTCTTAGAATTTTTAAGCACCCATGTTTAGACCTTCTTCACCTAATACTTGAACAGCATTGGCAACAGTCGTCAATGTATTGAGATTTTCGGACAACTTATATCGCCCACATTCTCCATAATCTCCGCTAGTCATAGTGGAATATGGACTACGATTTTTTGTACACCAAAATGTAAGTTATTCTCTATTTAATAAACTTCAAAATATCACAAAATTGATTTGTCTGTAGGCGAGAGTGTTCTACCTCGGAACACTTCTCAGACTTCCGCCTGTAGCCAGTCCTGTAAGGTAGGGTTTCCCAAATCGTGTCCTGCAGAACACTAGCGTTTCGTGGGAAGTGAATAAGTGCTCTGTAAAAAAACTGTTAATAACATGTCAGGCTTTTAATTCGACATTTTTGTCGATGAATATTTTTTTTTGGGAATTTTACAATGATGCCTCTGTTATTAGTTATGAATTAAAATTGAACTAATCATGGAATTAAACAATTTTTTCACATTTTTAAAAATTCTATTGTATTAACCTTCAAAATAAACAAGGCGCGCCATCAAAGTACCAGGACTCGCAAAGTGTTTAATCAGAGGAAACATCTGGGAATCCTAGCAACAATAGAAGCTTAATATATTTTCTTATTCTGCTTTTAAATGAGAGCTTTCACTCTACTCGCCAAATAGAGGTCTACATACTGTCATGTACGTAATTATGTGCCAAGGTATACTCCGAAAAGCTGATACCAGCTACCAGCTTAGGTAAAGAAGAACTCTTGCACGTGATTATTTCGCGCCAGACCATCCTGCGTGTAAGACGCATGTCAAAAAAGATGGCGACGGATGGAATTAACAGCTCCGTACCTTCTGGCACATTCGTGGCCCAGGTTGACTCGTAGGTGCTGCCAGAAGATATTACCATGCAGGCAGCCAATGGCGCTCTGCAGCAAGATGCGCTAACTGCAGTGAATCACTCGCTTTGACTGTCCCTCAACAGAGTTTCGTTGCATGCATTCCTGCCAGGAACAGCGGCATTAAACAAGGTGTGCCTAGAGTATGCACACTTGAAGAAGAGTCCCCACAAAATAATGCCGCCGTTAGATGTGGAGTCAGCAGTGCACGCACGGGAAGAACAGTAGTGATGGGGGTTGTGGTCAGACATGCTGAGCCCTGGAGGGGAAGTGCCGTTCTAAACTGAAGCCTACATTTACATTATTCGTAAATACACTCCTGGAAATGGAAAAAAGAACACATTGACACCGGTGTGTCAGACCCACCATACTTGCTCCGGACACTGCGAGAGGGCTGTACAAGCAATGATTACACTCACGGCACAGCGTACACACCAGGAACCGCGGTGTTGGCCGTCGAATGGCGCTAGCTGCGCCGCATTTGTGCACCGCCGCCGTCAGTGTCAGCCAGTTTGCCGTGGCATACGGAGCTCCATCGCAGTCTTTAACACTGGTAGCATGCCGCGACAGCATGGACGTGAACCGTATGTGCAGTAGACGGACTTTGAGCGAAGGCGTATAGTGGGCATGCGGGAGGCCGGGTGGACGTACCGCCGAATTGCTCAACACGTGGGGCGTGAGGTCTCCACAGTACATCGATGTTGTCGCCAGTGGTCGGCGGAAGGTGCACGTGCCCGTCGACCTGGGACCGGACCGCAGCGACGCACGGATGCACGCCAAGACCGTAGAATCCTACGCAGTGCCGTAGGGGATCGCACCGCCACATCCCAGCAAATTAGGGACACTGTTGCTCCTGGGATATCGGCGAGGACCATTCGCAACCGTCTCCATGAAGCTGGGCTACGGTCCCGCACACCGTTAGGCCGTCTTCCGCTCACGCCCCAACATCGTGCAGCCCGCCTCCAGTGGTGTCGCGACAGGCGTGAATGGAGGGACGAATGGAGACGTGTCGTCTTCAGCGATGAGAGTCGCTTCTGCCTTGGTGCCAATGATGGTCGTATGCGTGTTTGGCGCCGTGCAGGTGAGCGCCACAATCAGGACTGCATACGACCGAGGCACACAGGGCTAACACCCGGCATCATGGTGTGGGGAGCGATCTCCTACACTGGCCGTACACCACTGGTGATCGTCGAGGGGACACTGAATAGTGCACGGTACATCCAAACCGTCATCGAACCCATCGTTCTACCATTCCTAGACCGGCAAGGGAACTTACTGTTCCAACAGGACAATGCACGTCCGCATGTATCCCGTGCCACCCAACGTGCTCTAGAAGGTGTAAGTCAACTACCCTGGCCAGCAAGATCTCCGGATCTGTCCCCCATTGAGCATGTTTGGGACTGGATGAAGCGTCGTCTCACGCGGTCTGCACGTCCAGCACGAACGCTGGTCCAACTGAGGCGCCAGGTGGAAATGGCATGGCAAGCCGTTCCACAGGACTACATCCAGCATCTCTACGATCGTCTCCATGGGAGAATAGCAGCCTGCATTGCTGCGAAAGGTGGATATACACTGTACTAGTGCCGACATTGTGGATGCTCTGTTGCCTGTGTCTATGTGCCTGTGGTTCTGTCAGTGTGATCATGTGATGTATCTGACCCCAGGAATGTGTCAATAAAGTTTCCCCTTCCTGGGACAATGAATTCACGGTGTTCTTATTTCAATTTCCAGGAGTGTATTTAGCGGAGCCCCTCCATGCCCTCGCTTTGCAACGTACGGGGGGTTTATTGTACTCCACCTCTGGCTTTAGACCTTAATGCCCCTCACCTGTAATAATTCAAGGCTTTCCCTTGCACGGATCCCAAATGGCCGTGTTGCTTGTGGTTGATGATAGAACAGCCGTTCCAATGGCGGCTGAATAACGTAACTGGATACTAGCGAAGTAGGAATGGACAATGGCCTAAATGCTTGGCGTACCACGAGAAGAAGACGTCGAATAGACAGTGGAGGCTTACCAGCCTCCACAAACATACTAACAGGGCTCGTGGGAGAGGCTCCTGTCGACAGCCTAATGCCCTCGTGATGAACTGCATCCAACATTTTAAGGTATGAAGGCCTTGCTGACCCATAAATCTGGCTTCCGTATTCAAACCGGGGTCGCACAAACGCCTTATAAAGTTGTAGCAGACGCGCTCTGTCGGCTCCACATGACTGACACGTTTTAGGTGTTTAAGGCCTTGAGACATGTCAGTTTCATTTCTTTAAGATGTGGCAACCATGTTAACTTCTCATCAAAGATAAGACCCAGACACTTCACCTTTTCCTTAAAAGTGAGAATGGTGTATGCAAGTTTTAAAACGGGCAAATTAAACAGACAGCAGGAACGATTAAAAGTAACACAAACTGTTTTCTCTTATGGGAATTTAAAACCTGTGGTGCAAGACCATTCCTCCAGCCGCCTGATCGTCACTTGCAATTTCTGAGTAGCTGTGGCGAGGCTGGAGGATGCACAGAAAATGGAGAAGTCGTCCACAAATAAGGAACATAGTACTGGACTTCGTACTGTGGCTGTAATAATATTGATTACGATGGTGAAAGCCGTGACATTTGAAATACGCCCTAGGGGGACACCATTCTCCTGCTTAAAACGGTCAGACAGGACCTTCCCAACCCCGTATCTAAAATATCTGTCCGAGAGAAAGGACTGTATGAAGGTCGGTAGACGTCCACGGATTCCCCACTGATGGACGTGCGACAGAATATTCTGCCCCCAGGTAGTGTCGTAGGCCTTTTCCAAATCGAAGAAAACACTGATACGGTGTTGCTTACGAAGGAAAGCTTGTTGAATTGCAGCTTCGAGCACTGTCATGTTATCAAGAGTGGAGCAAAACCTCCTGAACCCACACTGGGAGTGATTGAGTAGGGAGCCGGTTTCAAGAACCGACACTAGGCACCGATTGACCATACGCTCCAGTGTCTTTCCTACGCAGGTTGTCAGGCTAATACTACGATAACTACCTGGGTCTGTCCAATATTTTCCTCGTTTGAAATTGGGATTAAAATAGATTCTTTCCACGAGTTGCGAAAGTCGCCAGTTATCCAAATTTTATTGAAGAGCTGGATGAGGTCTTCCTTCGATCGTCGGTCCAACTGTTGCAACATGCTGTAGGTTATCAGATTGTTTCCACGGGTCGTATAGAACAAAAACTACAGACTGTCCCATTTTTGGGACATTGGCCAAATGCGCTATCCAAATTCACAACCTTATTCTCCATGCATAATATTGTAAGAAACAACACAAACAATAAATTAAGAATGTTTTAATATTATTGAATGTCTATTAAGTATGAAATGAAGCAAAACACTTGTCGTGTACACCAACATTGCACCTATCACAAATTTCTCTTGTTTTTTTCTTGCAGGAAGCACATCTCCTCTGTGTTTTACTTGGTACAATGAAATGATTTCCTGGATCTAGTCCTACATCTGCGCTCACCCGTCCTCCTATCAGTCTGCTTCCTTGTGGTCCTCTGCGATTTGGTACTGATCCTGTACTCTTTGATAGGTAAAACATCACTATTCTCTGTCGGACATCCAAAAATGAGAGCTTATCATTAGAGATAGCAACTTGGTATGCACGCCATGTGTTTACTACCTAGATATCTATCATCTGTGTGAATAATGGCCACCACCATTTCTTTGACCTTATCCTCATCCTATAAAGTGATATCTGCTTGTCCAGTAGATCTACGCCACCCATATGGGCATTGTATTCTTCAATGAGATGTGGAATTGTAACAGATATTTCCTTTTTCTTTGCCCGTGAGTATCTTTTAGTAGAACTCAGAGGAGTAATAGTACATCTTCTACAACAGACTCACTGTTCAGTACATTTTCGTCAATGTCTTCTTCGTCTGTTATTACATCTGCATCGCGTGGAATAATCGCCAATTCTACGTCATCATTTTCATTGTCACTCTCTTGATGGTTCTCTGGTTCTGCTAGAATTTCTTCAAATGTAAGTCCACGCGGCATGTTTTTATCCAGATGGAATCGTAAAATTCGAATAGAATATGAAAAAAAAGCAGATATAAAGAACGTAAAATGCAATTATTCTCTGTATAATACGTGTATACAAGAATAGTGCACATAAACATTAAATGATAGTGTAACATGCCATTGTCCCATTATTGGGGATACTGAACTTACTTGAAAAAATCTGAAGTATACTTAATCTTACGCGGACATCCATATGTTCATAACAAACACGACCAGACAACTAAATCACAGCTCATTGTCGTCCAGGAACTACCAGCAGACATACAGTGTGCCAAGTGCGAGAACAAAAAATTCGGCAAGTTTATAATTTTCCTGACGTGAAGTACTTAGAAAAAAGTTATTTATTTTACATTTACAAGGCATTATAGCAGTTAGTTGAACCTACAGGTGTAACAATAAAGGCTAAAAGCTCCATTGCTTACGTAAAAATAAGTAAAATATACGCGTCCCAAAAAAGGGACAATGGCCAGCAATGGGTTAAACATACTCATAACGCCCGCCACGAGACTCGCACGTTCGATATGTATCGTTTGGACCCCGCGATTTCGATAGAAAATTATTCTTGGAAATTCCTGACTTTAATCAGACGCAGAGTAGGCAATTACAAGATTTAGCAAATAAGTTATAATTCGATATTGAAGATAAATGTAATAGTGTAGAGTCTGAATTTAGTGAAAAATTAGGATCATTTCAGAGTGTATTTAATGTTAGATTTGATGTTGTAACACAAAGATTACACACTTTAAAGGAAAGTGTTGAGAAGCAGGACAAACTAATTCGTATAGTCAAATCGCAAATTGCAGGCGTTAACACGCGAGTTGATAATGTGGAAAGAAATTTTAAAGAGAAACTAGCCACTTCAGACATACTAAATATCAGTAATCTGGAGGGACAGGTAGAAGAAAAGTCGCCGCGAGAGTAACCTCCGACAACATGTCTCCGATTTTATCTTCCGAACTTAGTAACACTAAGCGAAATGTAGATGAACTATGGAAAGAATTCACACTTATACAGGACAAAGTGGAAAATAGGGTGACTTTTCCTAAAGTAGTATTAACTAGTGAAGTAACGACAGATTTACAATGGGGATCAAATTCAGGGTTACCTAGGCAGTTTCCTAAGTTTAAGCCGGATGGGGAAGTACACCCTACTCATTTTTTGAAAAGGTTCAATCAAGCCTTGCCCAAGACTTGGAAAGATTAAAAAAAGATTGAATTTGCGGTGGGGTATCTTTAAGGAGAAGCCTCAGACTGGAGTACAGTAAACATCGAAAACTTTTTGGTTTGGGCAGACTTCCAGATGAAGCTGTAGCGGCGCATCGAAAGCTAAGTACTAATTAATTGTTTGTGTATAGTATTTTATTTAGGAACTTTAGTGGTCTTCAACCGGTGTTCTTGGTGTTTTCCGGTGAAATAACTTCAGAAGAAATTTTTGCGAACTGCTTTCAGTTTCGTTACTGTCATTAGACGTTTGATTTTCTTTCTGTGTTAGTATTTTGTTATATTCTCATTTGTTGTTGATTAATACTTTCAATAATAGTAGTTACTTCCCTTGTAGAGCAAGTTTGTGATAATTGTAGTCAGTTTTTAACATCTTCTTATTGTAGTAGCGGAACTTAGATAAAGTTGTTTTCTTGTTTCAATAATTGTAAAATTTTACCATGAGTGAGAAGTGTGGGCTTTGCCGTAGGTTCGTGAGTAGTGGATTGCGGTGTGAGACTTGTTCGAAGTATTTTCACTGGGGGGAATGCAGTGGGGAAGCCAGTGGGCATTCTGGTGAGATCCTCTCCTGGAACTGCAGGTTATGTAGCAAGAGTAAGTTGATAGAGGAGCAGGAGCGTAAGATCTGTGCCCTTCAGGTGCAGTTGAAAAACGCACAGGAGGAGCTAGATAGGATGAGGAGGGAGAAGGGGGTTGGGGAATGGGAGCTGGCTGTTGGCAAGAGATCTGCTAGGAGAAGGAGATTTTCAGATAGCTTTACTATTGGTGTTTGTAATAGATATGACCAACTGTCAGAGTCTAGTGGAGAGGAATCTCTAGTAGCTGTAGATGTAGGAAGTATGCAGCAGACCTCAGCAGTTACGGTGGCTAGGACAGTTGCAAAGTCTAAGAGAAAGAAGAAGGTTCTGCTGTTAGGTAGTTCTCATGGTAGAGGTGTAGGCCAGCAGTTGCAGGAAGTTTTGGGGAGTGAGTACCAGGTCACCAGCATTGTGAAGCCTAATGCAGGATTGGCTCAGGTGACTTTTAACATAGGGGGGTTATGTAGGGATTTTACTAAAGAGGATCAGGTAGTGATTGTGGGTGGGGCTGGTAATAGTATTGATAGGGATGGGAAGTATGACATAGATGGTGACCTGGAAAAGATAGCCACTCAGACTGGCAACACGAATGTGCATTTCGTGGAACTGTTTCAGCGTCACGATCGGCCTCATCTTAATATAGCCGTCAGGCGTAATAACATGAGACTTGGGGGTGCGCTGATGACAGAAGGCATGAGTCACATTTCAGTGGTGTCGGTGGAGTCTATCAGTAGGACGGGTTTCACTAGACATGGCCTGCACCTCAACAGGTATGGGAAGGGGAGGTTGGCAAAACTTATAGGTGACAGCATAGGTGGGGGTGGTGGGATCACTCATGGGAAAAGTCCGGTAGTTGTGGGTGTTAGAGCTGTACCTTTTTTAGATTGAAGTCAGCTGATAGGTATTCCTGCTTAAGGGAAGTCTCTCTAACAAAGAAACCACTTTCTACAAAGCTTGGGTATCCGATTAATGAGGGAATTAGTATATTTCATCAAAATATACAAGGTATTCGAGATAAAGTTAGTGAACTGCTTATAGATGTTGACTCTGAAATTATTGGTATATCTGAACACTTCTTAAATAAGGAGATAATTCAGAGGCTTCCTTTACCAGGATACAGGTTGGCTGGCAGCTTTTCTAGGAGCTCTTTGCGGTGTGGGGGAGTAGCCATGTATGTGAAAAACGGTATCCCATTTGAGTCAATTGATGTTTCAAAGTACTGCACTGAAAAGGTGTTTGAATGTTGTGCAGGTGTGGTTAAATTTAGTGGAGCTAAACTTCTAACTGTTGTTATTTATAGATCCCCAGACTCCGATTTCACAACATTTTTGCTAAAGCTAGAGGAGGTTCTTGGTTCACTTTATAGGAAATACAAAAAGTTAGTTATATGTGGTGACTTCAATATTAATTGTATAAGTGATTGTGCAAGGAAAAGGATGCTGGTAGACCTCCTTAATTCATATAATCTTATGCAAACCGTATTCTTTCCAACGAGAGTGCAAGGGAACAGTAGAACAACCATAGACAATATTTTTGTTCATTCGTCATTATTAGAAGGGCATTCTGTTAGCAAAAAGGTGAATGGCCTTTCAGATCATGATGCACAAATTTTAAGTCTAAAAGATTTTTGTGCTTCAACACATGTTAAATATAGTTACCAACTTTTTAGGAAAGCTGATCCAGTTGCTGTACAGACTTTTGTAAACCTTATCAAGGAACAAGATTGGCAAGATGTTTATAGTGCTGATACAGTAGACGATAAATATAATGCTTTCCTCAAGACTTTTCTCGTGCTCTTTGAAAGTTGCTTTCCGTTAGAACGTTTAAAACAGGGTACTAGCACAAACAGGCAGCCTGGGTGGCTGACTAAAGGGATAAGAATATCTTGTAGAACAAAGTGGCAATTATATCAAAACGTTAGAAACAGTCAAAATCTAAATGCAGCAGCCCATTACAAACAGTATTGTAAGGTGCTTAAAAAAGTTATTAGGAAGGCAAAAAGTATGTGGTATGCAGATAGAATAGCTAAGTCTCAGGATAAAATTAAAACCATATGGTCAGTCGTAAAGGAAGTGGCTGGTCTGCAGAGACAGGTCGAGGATATAGAATCAGTGCGTAGTGGGAATGTCCGTGTTGCTGATAAGTCGCATATATGTACAGTATTTAACAATCACTTTCTGAATATAGCAGGTGAACTAAATAGAAACCTAGTCCCAACAGGGAATCATATAGCGCTCTTAGAAAAAAGTGTTCCGAGACTGTTACCTGAAATGCTCCTCCATGATACTGACAAGAGGGAGATTGAGTTAATAATTAAATCACTAAAGACCAAGAACTCTCATGGATATGACGGGGTATCTAGCAGAATACTGAAGTATTGTTCCACGTATATTAGCTCAGTACTTAGCCATATCTGTAACTTTTCCTTTAGCAGTGGTCGGTTTCCTGACCGATTAAAGTACTCGGTAGTGAAGCCACTTTATAAAAAGGGAGACAGGGATAATGTTGACAATTATAGACCTATTTCTATGCCATCGGTGTTTGCTAAAGTTATCGAGAGGCTTGTATATACAAGGTTACTGCAGCATTTAAATTCACATAATTTGCTGTCAAATGTACAGTTTGGTTTTAGAAATGGCTTAACAACTGAAAATGCTATATTCTCTTTTCTCTGTGAGGTTTTGGACGGATTAAATAAAAGGTTGAGAACGTTAGGTGTTTTCTTTGATTTAACGAAGGCTTTTGACTGTGTTGACCACAAAATATTATTGCAGAAGTTGGAACATTATGGAGTAAGGGGAGTAGCTTACAATTGGTTCGCCTCCTACTTTAAGAACAGAAAGCAGAAGGTAATCCTCCGCAATATTGAGAGTGGTAATGATGTTCAGTCCCAATGGGGCACTGTTAAATGGGGCGTTCCCCAAGGGTCGGTGCTGGGGCCACTGCTGTTCCTTATTTATGTAAATGATATGCCTTCTAGTATTACAGGTGATTCAAAAATATTTCTGTTTGCTGATGACACCACCTTGGTAGTGAAGGATCTTGTGTGTAATATTGAAACATTATCAAATAATGTAGTTCATGAAGTAAGTTCGTGGCTTGTGGAAAATAATTTGATGCTAAATCACAGTAAGACTCAGTTTTTACAGTTTCTAACCCACAATTCAACAAGAACTGACATTTTAATCAGACAGAATGGGCATGTTATAAGCGAGACGGAACAGTTCAAGTTCCTAGGCGTACGGATAGATAGTAAGCTGTTGTGGAAAGCCCATGTTCAGGATCTTGTTCAGAAACTAAATGCCGCTTTATTTACCATTAGAACAGTATCTGAAATAAGTGACATTTCAACACGAAAAGTAGTATACTTCGCATATTTTCATACGCTTATGTCATATGGTATTATTTTTTGGGGTAATTCTTCTGATTCAAAAAGGGTATTTTTGGCTCAAAAACGGGCTGTTCGAGCTATGTATGGTGTAAGTTCGAAAACCTCTTGTCGACCCCTATTCAATAGTCTGGGAATTTTGACATTGCCCTCACAGTATGTATTTTCTTTAATGTCGTTTGTTGTTAGCAATATTAGCTTATTCCCAAGAGTTAGCAGCTTTCACTCAGTTAATACTAGGCAGAAATCAAATCTGCATGTGGAATGCACTTCCTTGACTCTTGTGCAGAAAGGAGTGCAGTATTCTGCTGCATCCATTTTCAATAAGCTACCACAAGAACTCAAAAATCTTAGCAGTAGCCCAAACACTTTTAAGTCTAAACTGAAGAGTTTCCTCATGGCTCACTCCTTCTATTCTGTCGAGGAGCTCCTGGAAGAGATAAAAAATTAAGCAAATTCCAGTGTTACATTCTTGATTTTCTTTATTTAAACTAACGACTTGTTTCATTTTATGTGTTTCTACAATCGTGTTATAATTTCATGTATTGACTCGTTCCATGACCATGGAGACTTCTCCTAAATGTGGTCCCACGGAACAATAAATAAATAAATAAATAAATAAATTGGTCAGCGAGTGCCCAAGAAAAACTAATATCCGATCTGTGTGACCCAAGTTATTACAATATTGCATGGGGTACGATGCGAAAATATTTCGTCCGGCATTTAAGGAGAGCGAAGTACTTAGGTAAGTCCATGGAGGAAGAGAGAGAGAGAGAGAGAGAGAGAGAGAGAGAGAGTACGTGTGTGTGTGTGGTGGTGGTGGTGGTTGTTCGGATGTTTAAGGGGGATTAAACAGCTGAGGTCGTCAGTCCCCCATTCCAAAAACAAGCGAGACCAAGTCGCAGAGCAGATAAAACCCCAAGGGGAAGGAGACTGCCCCCCCCCCCCCCAGGTGCTAAAGAACACAAATTAGGCAACGAACACTACAGAAAAGAAGAGTACAGACGAACACCAGACAGAAAGAAATAGAAGAAAAGAAGATGGCCGGAGACTGGTTGACTGACCACGACAACAAAAAAGGGAAAGAGTCAACCATCCGATGAGACACCAAAACAGCAACAAATATGGAGAGACGCGAGGACAAAAGACACAGAAACGGGAAAGTGCAGGACCCCCATAAATGGATCCATAAAAAGGACTAGCACGGATAAAATGTAAAACATTGTCAGCCATGGAGGCATCGTCGCATAAAATCAAAGGCAAGGTGCCCGGGAAATTAAAAGACTGCCGAAGGGTGCGCAGTCGGGGACACTCCAATAAAATGTGGGCGACCGTCAGCCGGGACCCACACCGACACAGGGGGGGATCCTCCTGACGCAAAAGATGGCCGTGTGTCAGGTATGTATGGCCGATGCGGAGCCGACACAGGATAACGGAGTCCCTGCGAGAAGACCGCAGGGAGGAGCGCCACACATCGACACATCGGTCGTCTCCTTGACAGCCCGCAGTTTATTAGGCATTGTCAAGCCTCGCCACTCAGCATACCACATCCCAAGCACCTTACGGCGCAACACCAGCTGCTGATCGGGAGCCGTGAGGCCGATCTCCAAAGCTGGGGCGTCGAGCGCCCCTCTGGCCAGCCTGTCAACACGTTCGTTCCCCGGGATGCCAACATGACCTGGCGTCCAAACCAAGACCACCGAACGTCCAGAACGGGCAATGGCGGAAACAGACTCCTGAATAGAGGACACCAGAGGAGAAGAGGGAAGCAGCGGTCGATGGCCTGAAGGCTGCTCAGGGAGTCACTGCAGATGACGATGGACCTACCTGAGCAGAAACGCATATGCTCAAGAGCGCGCAAGATGGCCACCAGCTCTGCAGTAAAAATACTGCAGCCAGCTGGCAAGGAGCGTTGCTCAACATGGGCAGCATGAGCAAAAGCGTAGGCAGTGCGACCATCAACCAGGGAACCATCAGTGTAGACAGGCTCACAGCCCGGAAATGATTCGAGGAGCGCAAGAAAACGGCGACGGAGGGCCACAGGCGGAACCGAGTCCTTAGGTCCCTGTGCCAAATCCAGACGGACGGACGGCCGGGACAAACACCAGGGAGGCGTAGGTGTACGGACCCAGAAGGGAGGCAGAAGAGGGAATGACCCCAGTTCTGACAGCAGGGACTGGACACGAACAGCTACGGAAAGCCCAGACCTAGGTCGCCGTTCGGGCAGATGGAGGACCATGGCAGGGAAAAGCAGGCGACGATTGGGATGGTCTGGCGAGCAATGCACGTGGACAGCATAGTCGGCGAGCAGTCGATGGCGGCGAATCCGCAGCGGGGGAACCCCGGCCTCCACCAGTAGACTATCTACGGGGCTGGTACGAAAAGCGCCAGTTGCAAGCCGAACCCCACAGTGGTGTATGGGGTCTAACAACTTCAACACTGAGGGTGATGCAGACCCATAGGCCAGGCACCCATAATCAAGCCGTTCACACTGGATATGGACACTTCGGGATGAAGAAATGTGTAGCTCATATGAATAAGTTCTATTACTTTAAGCAGCTAGGACATAAGGTAGCATCTTTAATTAGGAATTGTGAAATTTGTCAGAAGGTAAAAGAGAGTAACACTCATGTTAAATACAAAATATATCCAATCATTCCTAAGGCATTACACGATCTTACAGCAGCGGATTTCTTTGGCCAATTCCGAAAGGAAAAGTGTTGGTCGAAGTATATTACGTTGTATCCTATTAAGAAAGCAAACACACCAACCGTGATGTGATTCACTGTCTGCAACAATATTTTCTAGAGGTAGGCAAACCAAGACGATTTCTTACAGACAATTGGCCACAATTTGTCAGTAACGAATTTAAAGAATTTCTAGCGTGGTAAGATATTCGTCAAATATTAATAACCAACTATAACCCGTCTTCGAATCCATGTGAACGAGTAATGATTTTACCATGAACAATATGTCATGGGCCACGAAGATCAAAAACTTTGAACTTTTTTTAAATGAACTACCACATTCATCAACGGGTCTAACACCTTTAGAAGTAATAGGCAAACCCTTTGTTTCATTTGGCCTGAACAGCCTACTGACGATTACCAACTTAAACACGAAATAGTCTCTAAAAATCTAGTTGACAAGGCATAACAACGAGTGAGTAAACATAATGAGAAGGCTATCGACCCTTAGTACAAGGTCAATGACCTAGTTCTCGTAAAACAGCATCTTCAGAGCTCTGCCCTGAAGAAGGAGACACATAAATTTTTCCAAAAGTATGAAGGACCTTACCAAGTACAAGGGGTAATACATCACAAAGCCTTATTTTCAGTAGATCCTATAACAGGATCATTAAAAGGAAAATACAATGTTAAGGACATAAAGTTGTATATATCCCAGGGACGTTGACGTTCTGTGTTAATGGGCGGAGTGACGAAAGTCGGATCCCTAGTTGTTTTTGGTGTTTCCTCTGTCATAACATTTTCCTGCACCGAATTCCCCCTACTTCTTACACTATCCCCCGATTACAGTTTAATAGAGAAACATACCAGCGAGGAACTGTGATTACGTCACCAAAAACTTCTTCTCGTATGTGACTGAGTCGTCCTCGGTTGTTAGAGGATTCTGCCCGCTAAGTATTTGGTGGTGGTGTGGTGGTGTGTTGGGGCTTATGACGCTCAACATCGAGGTCATCAGCGCCCTGACACACATTAAAAGGAACGAATGTGGACAGACCTAAGAAAACTAAAGCACACACTCAAACAATGCAGGAAAAGAAGGAAAACGCTACATAAGAAAGTAAAACCTAAGGAAAGGGGAAACATAGCAACAAGAATGTCACAGGAAATTGTTATTGGCTGGCCACTTACATAAAATATGGGTGAGCTTGTCACACAGTGAGTAAATTAAAATCCTCTCCCTAAAATCATTGTAAAAACATTTGACAGGGCACAGAACTTTAAAACTTTAACCACATTCGTCCGAGTGTTGCCTAAAAGAGATGGCAGGTCCGCTGGCAAGTCAGCCGCGACCCGCTGGTCAGAAAATAAAACGCAATCCAATAAAACGCGGCGCACAGTGACCTGGACGCCGCAAGCATCACACATTGGAGGGTCCTCTCGCCGGAGCAGGAAGCCATGCGTCATAGGGCTGTGGCCTATTCGAAGCCGAGTGAGGAGAATCTCGGCCTATCGATGGGGCTGAAAGGAAGTACACCACACTCGCGTTGTGGGCTGACTATACGGAGCTTATTGTCAGTCACTTCCAGCCACTCATCCTCCCACCGACGCATGACCCGTGAGCTCAACAGCGAGGTGAGTGCGTGCAAGGGGATAGCACACTGAGATACTTGTGGGGCGAGACACGCCTCCTTGGCTGCGAGATCTGCCCTTTCATTCCCAGCAATGCCAACATGCCCCGGAACCCAGCAGAAAACAACAACCTTCCCTAGTCGCTGTAGTCGGAGGAGGGCATCCTGGATGGTCTGGACAATTTTGTCTGCCGGATACAAACGTTGCAATGAGTGAAGGGCACTGAGTGAATCGGAACAGACAAGAAATTTAGGAGAGGAAGAATGTCTCATGTGCTCCAGTGCCTGCAAGATCGCAAACAATTCTGCATCAAAGACAGTAAAAGTCGGAGGCAGTCGGACCTTGAGGACACGATATGAAAAAACAACTGAGCAACCAACAGAGTTCCCTTGTTTCGACCCATCCGTAAAAACAGCTACATAGTCGTGGTGCTCAGATAAAATGGCAGAAAATGCTGCATTAAAAACGGTGGCAGGAGTGCAATCTCTCTTGTACTGCAATAAATCTAAAATCACTCCGGGCCTCTTCAGTAACCAGGGTGGCAGGCGGTTAAAACCTTGGATTTGGGGTTGTACAGACTCCACACCGAGGGACTCTAGTACACGTTGCACACGGATCCCAAACGGCAACGTAGCCCGGGGACGGCGGGAAAGAAGGCGGTCCAGAGGCGGATGGGCAACAAGACGTTGAGTAGGCGTGCTGGGAGCTGCAAGAAACTTACAAGCCTGGCGCACCAGCAGGAGCTGCCGGCGAATGGTAAGTGGCGGTTCGCCAGACTCAGCACAGAGGCTGGGTACGGGACTGGTCCGATAAGCACCCGTGGCCAGTCGGATCCCAACATGTAAGTCGTCTTCAGTGTTAGAGTAGTGCCCGCTAGAAAATATTATAGCGTCGTCCTCGGTTATTCCAGGGGTGCCCTGCCGGTCTTCATGACTCATCCCGTGTTATCCCAACTTATTTTGACTTGCTAGGCGGCGACATAAGATGGGAATGGGCTGGCCACTTGCGTAAAATATGGGCGAGCCAGTCATCCTCTGAACAAATCAAGACCCTCTCCCTAAAATCTTGGTAAAAACATTGGACAAGGCATTCTTGACCAACATCAACTCACTACGTCCAATCTCAAGCGTAACTAACGCCCACGACCGTTACAGCGCGTATTTTATGGAAACCTGGATTGCGTCCTCATGGTTGCGCATCTAGCACCACTCTTAAGCACCTGGTGCGAAATTTGAGTAGACTTCATCTCTCATATATAGAAACACGCCTGTCAACTTTCGATTATCTCGTACAGCTCCTTCTTGGAGATGTTTCTTTCTCCGTCAGCATGTATAACGATAACAGTGACAGTAAATTGACCGTTCACTTGTCAATACTATCTCTGACTAGAAAGTTATTACATCTCTGTTATCTTGCTACGTGAAAAAAGTATTACAAAAATTACATAAAACTGAAATTTGTAAAGAAGAGATTTGCCACCGCATCGTCATACGATATTTAATACGTTTTTTCAACAGGGTAAGGCTAGGGCATAAATCACAAATATATGCGTTTTACGATAACAGAATCAGGTTACTAGGTGATACCATTTGATTTGTGTATGATACGCCATCTTTAAGCGTATGGATTTTTTTCTTGAAGTTTTAAATTAATGCATGTACGCTGAACCATTAAGCAAGTTTAATTAATATCTACATAACCGTTTTAGATAAAAGTAAAAGTAAAGCAGACATCGATCCGAGCCTTGTTTTTAACACCACAGTGCTTTATTAGTCATGGGCCTGTTGGAAGTGGTATGCCGTTGCCTTCCTCCTACCTTTGAACTGATTTACACACCTAGTAATAGGGGGATCTACAGTTTAACGTGGCCACAGAACCGCGACAAAAAAAAAAAAAAGAAAGTCAAGGGGTTGTGACCGGACTACTATCACTAAGCTAGTGTGCTTATACCGTAGAAAAAGTTAAACACTGTCACTAAGAATAGATTTCCTAACTAGAAAGCGCAAGGTCATACTTCGGAACAGTACAAAGACTAAATGCGTTTTTTGCGCCAAAGACCAATCTGCAGCGTACAAGGGCTACTAAGTTAATCAGGAAGCAGATGAGAAAATTATGCTTCGCATGAGTAGATGTGTAACTTTTCAAACAAAATTAACAGCGGAAGCTGGAACAATTGCAATACAGCAATCACAAACCTAATCAAATACTCTAACACAACAGTGAAACGCAATCACAATTTGAATCAGAGAGATTCATTCAAATTTACAATGTAAAACGCGTATCCAAGCCATTACTACCAGACACCAACAACGACGAACGAGTCTTTGTTAAGCGGCGCTATCAAAGAAACATGAAAACTACATTTCTCGACACCGGAACTATCACTTTATAAAAAGTATCTCAAACAGAGTCAAATTTGTGAATGACAAAGCAGAAAAAATCGTGGTCCTAGCTGCGGGCGTTGCGGAAACTCCTTGACTAGTGAACAGATGGAGTAAATCATTATGCGATATGACAATAGTCATTATGAATGCGAACGAAATAAAACAACCAGAGCTAGAACTCGAACCTTTTTTCCAACTACATAAAATCTCTATTAGGCACATAACAGGAAGTCAAAAATAACGTTAAGTAGGTCTACTTAAAAATGAACAACATACAAAAGCAGGAAGAGGTGGCTAATTTTCCGTTCTAATAAGAAATTCGCTCGTACATAATGAACACACACCAAACGTAAATGACATCGAAACAACGGCAATATCGATTCATACAGAACGCTGCAACTATTACTTTTGTAGTTTCTGAAGTCGTTATCCTCGACCTAGCTGTTTAGCGCCCTCCACCACAAATCATCATCACCATCATCATTATCATCTGGTGTAGCCGCCATCTTCCCGAAAATTTAGGCACCGTTTCCACAGAAAACGCAAGAACTAATTTCTTTCTTACGACTGTTAACGAACTATCCAAGCACCATCATCCTGTGAGTAACTCTTCTAAGAGCAACGATATGAACTGCTAACGGGACCAAACGTGCAATAAACTGGGAGAAGTATAGATGTATATTATCGGATATAGTCAGACCAACTCTAATTTTAGGCACCACCGACGAGTTAGATTCGGTAACGGGTTATTTAACACCAAAAATAATACAGCAATTCATAAACACAACAAGATAGACATCATACGATAGAGCATTGCCTCCTTTCCTACTGAAACTAAAACATTAGATAAACGGGTATAGAAACAGATGAACAGACGTCCCACATACTTTGCTGGCTTCCGAAACAGACCAAAGAGAAAGATATTGTTGCTGACAACTAAGTCAGAGATAATGCACATACTAAAAAGCATGGAGGTACAAAGGAAGGGGAGAAGGCTATCGCTGTACGTTGTTTTGAAGTCAGAGTGGGCGGGGCCTGCCTCCATCTTATATAGCCCAAAACATTAGCAGACAACAGTTCACAATTGCTTTTTGTTCGTTATTTATGTCGTGTGCACGCAACAGCTGTTTTAAATACTAAAACTTACAGGGCTTACATGATTAACATAGTGACAGGAAGGAAATTTCAAACGTTTTTTTTGTTACCGATTGCGTATTTGCTCTAGTAATACGACACTATTGGGCTCGTTAGTGTAACTTGTTTTTTGTTGATATATTTCGAATAACCAAGAAGAGACGGAAGTGATGTCAAAAGCATGCTTTCGTAATCTATTTAATTAAATTTTTACTGCATTTGTATCGCTAGCAAATGAAGCCAGATAACAGAAAACAATGTTTGTTTGCTTATATAATAGCAGTTCACAGGGTGAAAAAACGATATAGTTTTAAAACATGTTCCAGCATTTTGCAGTACTACGAATGTGAGTAAGAGAATGGTCTCAAACTCTTAGACCACTCAGACCACGTAGAATGGATAGTTTTCTTTAACTTGTATATATGTCAATTAATTTACTAGTAATGATATCCTAGCCTGTGTAAAATATAGACCTAACTTTCCAAAAGCATCCTATTTGTTTCTTTTCCTGGAATATTTCTCGCAAGTAACTCTGTCAGTTTTTCAAGGATAACCAAACAGATCATTATTGGAATGTACATCTACTTTGATCATATGGTTAATTTTACTTCTGAATTGCAGTCTGAGATTTTCAAAGTAAATAATCCTATACCATTCTTCATGATGTACCAACAGATAATTTGTTAGATAATGTTCCATTTACCATTTGCACGATAGATCATAAAGATATGGAATGAGTCGTTTTATATGAACGTCAATTTTTTTCTAAATTTCTCCATACTGATTTCAATTATTTGTTTTTTGTTTTTTAAGTAAAGTTAGATATAAGTCAGTAATTCCTACCCATCACCATTTACTCATTACGATAATAGTTTTCCACTGAGCAGAAGGAGTTGTCAAAGAGAGACTTTTCAGTTTAGTTTCAAAATTTACTTTGCCACCTGTCAGGCATTTTAAATCCCTGAGTAAGTCATAAAAACTTTTGGTATCAGCGTTGTGAACCCATTTTTGTGCTTCAGACGACCTTAATGTGACGTAAAGAACGTCATTTTTTTCTTCTGGTGTTGTAATTATGTATATCATTGTTCCTGTTGAAGGGTAGATTATTTACAACAAACTTCACGAGGAAGAAACTACACTGTGAAGCTAGGGTTGCCATCTGTCCCGATATAATGGGGCTGTCATCGTTATAGGCCTTCTTGTCCAGACATTCTAACAAGACCCAATTATGTCCCGATTTTGCAAAATACCATTACCAGCTTGGCTCAAGTACTGAAGTAACGCCATCTGTTAGCACGCCACATGTAAAGTCAGCCTCAGTTTTGTGTCAAAAAGTTTATATTTACAAGGTCATCTCACAGATGGCTTTGCATGTTGCGTATCCTCTATCGACGGTGAAAACACCTTTTAGATCTAGAGCAATCATTCGAGAAAATTACTAGACATTCCAGTATAACGGGGCTGGAACTATTTAAGCAGTGCCACGCAGAAGAATCGGGGGTAAATTTCCAGAACCTCCTCCTCCTGGATGTTGAACTTCGCCGTGACCTCTACCCTTCCTTCCAACTGTAACCTGGCCTTCTTCTCCCCCCCTCCCCAGGGCCACCCCTTTTCCTCTCCCCTCCTCCTCCCAGAGCGGATTTTCCTCCTTCCCCCCGAGTCCCTGCACCTCCTCCTCAGCTGTTTTCTTCTCCTGTCCCTTCCTTCCCCAGCCCTCCTTCAAAGCGCCCCTCACCCATCCCCCTTTCTCTCCCCTCCTTCTCGCCTCCTTTTCCCTTTTCCCTTGTCCCCTCCCCCCCCCCCCTCCCTGGCAGATCCTCCCAGGTTTTTATTCATTATCAGTGTGCTGCATTCATGTTGTGTTTCAGTGCCGTTATACAGTGTCACCTACTGATGTGGTTTTAAGTGTGTGCTCGACCTGTTTACCGTCTATGACTGTTTTATGCTACAACATCCGTCACGTGGCTGTTTTAATCGCTCTGCGACTCTTTTTGTTGAGGACATACTTTTCCTGGTGCCTTTTAATCTAGTGTGTGTTTTTTTTGTAAAATACTTTTTTAGATTTTTATCTCCGATTTACAGTCACCGCTTTGTATGCTTTCTTTTGTTATGTTCCACCTTTTTTGTTTCTATATTCCGCCATGTTGTGTGTGTGTGTGTGTGCTTTGAGGTTTTCGGGCGCTAAACAGCGTGGTCATCAGCGCCCAAACTCATAGAAACAGGAACACATGCGGAGAAGGGACGAAGACGGACAGTGAACAAGGAGAACGGTTAAAAGGTACAGGCCTGAGGCAGTTACAAATTCTCACATACAGAGGCAAAACAAGAGGAGAAGAAACGCACTAAAAAAGGAAAGGAAACACAAGGAAAAGAGAACAGAAATCGAAGTGAAACAAGTAGGTAATCGTGACTGGCGGACCTCTTACCTAAAGCCTGGGTGAACCAGTCACCCAACAGCACATTAAAATCCTTTCCCTAAAATCCGAGGTAACAAATTGGACAGGACACAAAACAGTAAGACCTTAACCACAGTCGTTGCGTCGTCTTGCAAAATAGAGGGAAAATCCGGTGGCAAGGAAACCACCGCCCTCTGGTCAGAGAATAATGGACAGTCAAGTAAAATGTGGCAGACAGTTATGTGGACGCCACAAGCACTACAGATTGGGGGGTCCTCTCGCCGGAGTAAAAAACCGTGCTTTAAGGGACTGTGCCCGATGCGGAGGCGGGTGACGAGAACCTCATCCCGCCTGCATGACTGGTAGGACGTACGCCATGGCCGCGTGGTGGCCTTGACCAGACACAGCTTATTTACAACGACTGCCAGCCACTCCTCTTCCCACTGACGCATAATACGAGAACGCAAAAGGGAGGTAACAGCATGGAGGGGGGCGGCACATTCAACAACGTGAGGGAGGGAACATGCATCTTTGGCAGCCACATCCGCCAGTTCGTTTCCCCTAATACCCACGTGCCCCGGCACCCAGCAGAAAGAAACCTCCTTCCCCTGCCGTTGCAGGTGGAGTAGGGCTTCATGGATGTTCTGGACGACCGTATCCGCTGGGTACAAGTGTTGCATGGTCTGAAGGGCACTCAGGGAGTCAGAACAGATGAGAAACTTAAGACTGGGAACACATCTCATCTGCTCCAATGCCTGCAAGATCGCAAACAATTCGGCATCAAAGATGGTAAACGCTGCAGGAAGCCGTAACTTGACGACTCGATCAGGGAAAACAACAGCACAACCTACAGAGTCCCCCTGTTTAGAGCCATCCGTAAATACTGGTACATGGTCGGCATGCTGGTTTAAAATATCGTAAAATAAGGAGGTAAAAACAAACGCAGAGTGCAGCTCCTCCAGTACTCTGACAAGTCTAGAAGGACCCTGGGCCTCTGGAGCAACCAGGGAGGCAGGTGGGTAAAACCCTGGAGTTGGGGTGCCACACGCTCCACACCAAGGGACTCAAGCAAATGCTTGGCATGAATCCCAAATGGTCTCGTTGCCCTTGGACGACTGGAAAAGAGACGTTCCATAGGCGGTCGGGCAACAGTAGGGTATGCAGGGGAGGTAGGACAGGCAAGGAATTGACACACTCGTCGCACCATGACGAGTTTCCGCCGGATGGCGAGCGGCGGTTCCCCTGCCTCAGCACACAGGCTGGGGATGGGACTGGTACGGAAGGCACCAGTGGCCAGCCTGATACCCTCATGGTGTACTGCGTCAAGAATCTTCAGATACGAAGGCCTCGCTGACCCATACACAGTGCATCCATAGTCAAGACGCGACCGGACGAAAGCCCTATAAAACTGCAGCAGACGCGCCCGATCTGCTTCCCAGGACCGATGGCTCAAACACTTCAAAATATTCAGCGCCTTCAGGGCCCGCACCTTGAGGTCTTTAAGGTGCGGCAACCACGACAACTTGGAATCAAAAGTGAGGCCCAAGAACCTCACAGTGTCTCTAAAAGGAAGAATGGTGCCCCTCAGACACAATTCAGGGGAGGTAAAAGCACGTCGAGAACGATTAAAATGAACACACACACATTTGTCTGCAGAAAAGGTAAAACCCGTCTACACAGTCCATGCCTCTAATGGCTTTATCGTAAGCTGCAGCTGCCGACTAGCAGTGACAAGACTGGAGGAAGAACAGAAAACAGCAAAATCGTCCACAAACAAGGAGCACTGCGCAGGACTCCGGATAGTGGACGTGATACTGTTAATGGCGACGGCAAAGAGGGTGACACTTAAAACGCTTCCCTGAGGAACAGCTTTCTCCTGCACGTACAAATCAGATAGCACATTGCCAACCCGATATCGAAAGAGGCGGCGGGAAAGAAAGGACCGAATGAAGATGGGGAGATGGCCACGAAAGCCCCACTGATGGAGTTGATTGAGGATAAGGCGGCGCCAAGTAGTGTCATACGCCTTATTAATGTCAAAGAATACACCTAGACAATGCTGGTTACGTAGGAAGGCCTGCTGGATGACCGCCTCAAGCAGGGTCAAGTTGTCTATAGTTGAACGACATCTCCGAAAGCCACACTGAGAGTGGCTAAGGAGCTGCCTGGTCTCGAGCAGCCAAACCAGGCGACGGTTGACCATGCGTTCCAATGTCTTCCCGACACAGCTCGTCAAAGCAATACTCCGATAACTACTGGGATGCATTCGGTCCTTTCCCGGTTTGAGGAGGGGAAACAAAATCGCCTCCCTCCATGAGTCAGGGAACGTGCCGGATGACCATATCATATTAAAACAATTCAGGAGTACTTCCTTTGATGGCAGCAACAAGTGCTGCAGCATGCTGTACAGGATTTGATCATCACCTGGCGCAGTATCATGAGCCACAGACAGCGCCGAATCCAGTTCCCACATTGTGAAGGGGCAGTTGTAGGGTTCAGAATTTGGAGACCGGAAGTCCAAGTGATCCCTCTCGATGGCAGTGCGGTAGCGGCAGAAATCTGGATCACAGTTAATAGTGGCAGTAGATTCGGCAAAATACATGGCCAGTGTCTGGGCAATGTCTCTCAGCGCCGTGAGTAGACTACCCTGATGCAGCAATGCCGTGACAGGTAGTTGGCTGCGTTTCCCGGAAATCCTCCTGATGGCTTCCCACACTTTTGTAGAACTAGTGGAGCGGGAGATGGAGTTCAGGAACGATTGCCATGACCGTCGTTTGCTCTCTTTAATCACTCGCCACGCCTTGGCCCTTGCCACCCGAAAGGCCGCAAGATTGTCAGCTGAGGGACGGCACTTGAAGCGGCGCAGAGCTGCACGGCGGGCTCGGATGGCTGAGCGGCACTCAGTGGTCCACCAAGGGACAAGGCGCCTCTTGGGATGACTTGAGGACCGTGGGATCGACAATTCAGCAGCATGGGAGATCACGGCTGTAACATGATCGACCCATTCGTGGACGCTGGCACGGTGTTCCAAAACAGCTAAATGGCTGAAAAGTGTCCAGTCAGCTCTGCAGAGGTGCCACCTGGGCGGCACTGGTAATGCCACAGTCTCATCCAGGAGGCGAATCCAAAGGGAGAAGTGGTCACTAGAATGGAGGTCAGCGGCAACCTCCCACAGAGCAGAATCCGCGAGTGCTGGAGAGCAAAAGGAAAGGTCAATAGCTGACGACGACTCAGAAGCAGTACAGAAATGAGTGGGAGCACCAGAGTTGAGGATGCACAGTTCTTCGGATGCCATGAGGCTTTTCAGAATGCGACCCCTGGGGCAAGTAGTCATAGAGCCCCATAAGACATTATGAGCATTGAAGTCCCCCAGAAGGAGAAATGGGCGGGGGAGTTGGGTAATAAGGTCTGTGAGAGCCTCAGAGTCTATGGCGTCCTGAGGTGGTAAGTAAATGGAACAGATTGTGAGCCTCTGCCCCACAAGAAGGTCAACTGCAACTGCTTGCAAGTCCGTAACGAGAGGGAGCTCAGATGAGTGGTGCATGTCATGGACAAAAACCGCAACACCACCCTTTGCCCTTACCCCCAACAGATCATCTTTTCGATACACAGTATAGCCCCGTAAAGAAGGAGCCAGTGATAAGGGTGGCTGAATTTTCACCCTGCCCCTGTGCTTTGGAGGATAGCCCGTACTGGCCGGAGATTTATTCCTGGGGCGAGAAGATCGCCCCCGGTCGACATCAATGTCCATCAGCTCCGATGGCGACCCAAGGGAGATATCAGACAGTACGATGGCATCATCATTGGACTGACCCTGACTACTCTCCTCAGGTGGCAATACCTTCACCTTCGGCGTCTTCGTCTTGGGGGCTTAGAATGCAGAACCTTGTCAACAGTTGGAGCTTTACTCGCCTGGGCAGAAGGTGCCATATGGGGAGGTGCAGGAAGTACCCGAATGTCAGCAACCATGGCCTTGTCCGATGTTGTGGGGAGAGCTGCAGGTTGCAAAACAACCGCAGCGGCACAAGTGCACTGGCAAATGCAGGTATTAGTGCTGACACTAGCAACCTCCGTTTGTGTAGCAACAGTGGCCAACTGTACCGGTTCCTGCAGAGTGGAAGCGAAAGATGTTGTAAACAAGGAGGCTGCATGGCCTTAAAGAGCTTCTTGGCCTCACCATAGGGGATGCGCTTAGATGTTTTGATCTTCTGTATCTTCCGTTCCTCGAGATAGATGGGGCAGACCCGGCTCCAGACAGGGTGACTCCCAGAGCAATTCACACACTTCACAGGCGATGTACAATCGGCTCCTTCATGGGCAGGCTGACCACATTTACCACAAGTGGCTATCCCATTGCACCCCAACGTAGTATGCCCAAAGCGCTGACATTAAAAACAGCGCATTGGATTGGGGAAATATGGCCGTACTGGCAAACGTAAGAAACCTGCTTTAACATGCTCTGGAAGTCTCGGGCGATTGAACGTGAGAATAAACGAGTCGGATTTGACTAGGTCCCCATCGACTCGTTTCATAATATGCTGCACGTCGACAATACCTTCGTCAGCCCACTCAGATTTCAACTCGTCCTTGGGGATATCCACCAAGTCCCTACATGTCACAACACCCTTACTATAGTTCAAAGTGGAGTGGAGCTCGGTCTCGATAGCGTACTCTCCGAGACAGGTTGCTTTCCTAAGAGAAGTGACTTGACGGGAACTAGAAGTTTCAACTAACAGAGTCCCATTGCGCAGACGCTTCACAGATTTCAGTGTTCCTGCAATTCCCTCAAGACCCTTGTGGATGTAAAAGGGAGAAACTCTCTCAAAGCTACCTTCCTTCCGTTTGACAATCAAAAACACATTCTGGATATCAGCATGTGCTCTGTTACGACAGTCTGATAAATCTCTAGTAACACCAGGTGCTGGAGGACTCGCAGCACGAAGTCGCTTTTTCGATTGGGTGTGTTTTCCTACCAGTGGCCCACCCAATCCACTGGTAGGGGGAAACGTAGAGGTCGAAGGGTCCATTGTGGTCCCACGAGCAGCTAGGGAACTAAAGGTCCGCTCAGACAGAGCCCCGCGTGCCTGAGTAAGCCTTATATAACTGGGGTGCGGCAGGTGCCCCAGAGGTTGCCCGCTTGCGACTGTTCCACCCCAACAGCCATGCATCTTATAGGCGCGCAGCACACCATAGGATTGAGGGGTTTTTATAGAGGTTTACCTTCCTCGCAATCCAGGCGGTCAAGCCGAGATTACCATTCCCCGTAGCATACAACATTCCACCGCTGCGTCATGCGGTGGTCACTGAAGCATGTCTGGGGTTTACGGTGACAGGAGACTGGCGGCGCTGACCAGTCCCCAGCTCAGGACCCCGGGGTCGCCAAGCCCGTACTCAGCAAATGAATGCTGAGCCCCTGGGGGGTCCGCCACGTTTTCTTCATTTTATTGTTTTAAATGTCTTCTGGTCAATTTATGTCTCTCGGCTGAAGAGCAGCACTTATGCTGCTGTATGCCAGCCCACCCCTGATGGGGAATGGAAATTACAATAAAGGAAAAAAAAGAAGAATCGGGCGGTTCACATTTCAAAGGCGATCTGATAAGACGATTCTTTCTAAACACAATACGCAAAAGGAATGCAAGTTTACTAGATGACTAAAGCGTTATTGTCGACTTTCTGCCGTTAAATAAACTTATCATAGCTTACGAAAGCGGCTAAGGATGAAAAAAGAAAGTTTCCAGAATGAGATTTTCACTCTGCAGCGGAGTGTGCGCTGATATGAAACTTCCTGGCAGATTAAAACTGTGTGCCCGACCGGGACTGGAACTCGGGACCTTTGCCTTTCGCGGGCAAAGGTCCCGAGTTCGAGTCTCGGTCGGGCACACAGTTTTAATCTGCCAGGAAGTTTCAAAAAAGCAAGTGTTACTTTTCGAATGATTGAGAGATTTATACCAAATAAATTAACAAAGCACGAAGCTGATCCCTCTTGGTACACAAAACGGGTCAGAAAACTGTTGCAGAAACAATGTGTGTGTGTGTGGTTTGGGAACGTATGGGCGTCCAACGGCGAGGTTATCCACGTCCTGACATCGATGAAAACAAACAAAGGTGGATAAGAACGAAAATTGTCGTACATGCATGCACACGAAACGACCACACAATGACTATCGCACAGGCAATCTCACATGCATTAAGACCAATGAGGAGGCAAGACAGCTAATCAAGAAAGTAAAAGAGGGAACGTAAACCACAAAAGAGCTAAAAGAACAGTACAGAGAAGTGAGACTGGCTATCCACTTACGAAAAAATTTGGGTGAGTCAGCCACCCCGTTGACACATTAAAAATATCTCCCCAAAATCTTGTTAAAAATGTGGGACAATTCACAGAACCTTAAAACCCGAACCACATTCGTTTGAGCATTGCATAAAATAGACTGCAGATCCGCCAGCAAATCCGCTGCAGTCCGCTGGTCAGCAAATAAAATGCAGTCCAATAAAAGGTGGTGCACCATGATCTGCACGCCACAAGCACCACACATCGGAGGGTCATGTCGCCAGAGTAAAAATCCGTGTGTCATAGGGCTGTGGATGATACGCAGACGAGTAAGGATGACCTCGCCCCGTCATCGTGGCTGGAAGGAAGTACGCCAGGGCTGAGTTGTTGGCTTGATCACACGGAGCTTGATGTCGGTCACTTCTAGCCACTCATGTTCCCATCGACACAGGACTTTATACCTCCACAGCGAGGTGAGGGCGTGCAGTGGGATAGCATACTGAAAGACCTGACGGTCACAACACGCCTCTTTGGCTGCTCGATCAGACCTTTCATTCCCCAGAATTCCCATGTGCCGTGGTACACAGCAGAAAGACACCTGTTTCCCCAGTAGCTGTAGTTTGAGGAGGGCGTCGTGAATAGTCTGGGTTCCTTTATCTGCTGGGTACAAACGCTGGAGAAAGTAAAGGGCGCTCAAAGAATCTGAACAGACGAGAAATTTGACACTGGGATAAAGTCTCATCTGCTCCAGTGCCCGCAAGATGGCATACAATTCTGCGTCAAAGATGGTAAATTCAGGAGGAAGTCTGACCTTGAGGACACGATCCGGGAAGACGACAGAGCAACCAACAGAGTCACCCTGCTTAGACCCATCCGTAAAAACAGGTACATGGTCGTGGTGCTCTGATAAAACGGCAGAAAAGACCTGATTAAAAACGGAAGCAGGAGTGCTATCTTTCATGTACCACGTCAAATCTAAAATAACTCTGGACCTCCCCAGTAACCAGGGTGGCAGGTGGTTAAAACCCTGGATTTGGGGTCATACAGACTCCAAACCGAGGGACTCTTGCAGACATTGCACACGGATCCAAAATGGCAACAAAGCCCGGGGACGGAGGGATAAAAGACGATCCAGAGGCAGATGAGCAACAATATGGTTAGCAAGCGAGGTAGGAGCTGCAAGAAATTTACAAGCTTGGCGCACCAGTAGGAGCTGCCACCGGATGGTAAGTGGCGGTTTCCCGGCCTCAGCACAGGGGCTGGGTATGGGACTGGTCCAATAAGCATCTGTGGCCAGTCGAATCCCTGCATGGTGGACAGCATCAAGGATCCGCAAATAAGACTGCCTCGCTCACCCATACACCGTGCACCCATAGTGCAGCTGTGAAAGCACAAAAGCCCAATAAAACTGGAGGAGACGCGCCCTGTCCGCTCCCCAAGACCTGTGGCTGAGGCACATGAGGATGTTCAGTGCTTTCAGGGTTCTGGCTTTCAAGTCTCGTAGGTGTGGCAGCCATGACAACCTGGAGTCAAAAATTAGGCCCAGAAACCGCACTGTGACTCTAAAATGTAGGACAGTATACCCTAAATGCAAGGCAGGCAAAGTAAAAGGTCGACGAGAACGATTAAAATGAACACAAACACTCTTATCGGCAGAAAACTGAAAACCTGTCTTTGCAGCCCACTCCTCTAACCGCCGCACTGTTAGCTGAAACTGACAGCTCACTGTTGCAACACTGGAGGAGGAACAGAAAACATTAAAGTCGTCCACAAATAAGGAGCACTGTACTGGACTCCTCACTGTAGACGTTATACTGTTGATGGCTATGGCAAAGAGGGTAACACTTAAAGCACTGCCCTAGGGGACACCATTCTCCTGCTCAAATCGATCAGACAGTGTGTTACCAACTTGGGTCCGAAAAAACTGCTGAGACAGGAAAGACCGAATGAAAATGGGGAGGTGCCCACGAAAGCCCCATTGATGCATTTGTGCAAGAATACAGTGTCTCCAAGTAGTATCATATGCCTTACTGAGATCAAAGAATATGCCAATACAGTGATGCTGACGGAGGAAAGCCTGCTGAATAGCCGCCTCTAGGAGGGTCAGGTTGTCGACCAGAATCCGCACTGAGATCGGCTAAGAAGTTGCCTGATCTCCAAAAGCCAGACCAGATGACGGTTAACCATGCATTCCAGGGTCTTCCCTATACAGCTCGTTAGGGCGATGCTCCAATAACTACTTGGGGACATGTGGCCCTTTCCTGATTTGAGCAGAGGGACCAAAATTGCCTCCTTCCACGAATTGGGAAAGTTACCTGTCTGCCATATTAGATTAAAACAGTCGAGGAGGATTTACTGGGACGCTGCTGGCAAATGACGAAGCATGCAATACCGAATGTGGTCGTGACTGGGTGCAGTGTCAGCAGTCTCAGTCAGTGCTGATTCGAGCTCCCACATTGAGAAAGGGGAGTTGTAGGCCTCAGAACCATTGGACCTGAAGTCCAATTTTTCCCTTTCTACAGTTGAACAGTATCGACAAAACACGAGATCCTAGCTTGCATTGGCAGTAGTTTGCGCAAAATGCTTGGCCAGCGTCTGAGCAATGTCTATGGGCGCTGTTTGGAGGCACCCCTGTTTCAGTACTGCTGCTATCGGTATATGGCTGCGTGTACCAGAAATCCTCCGGATGGCTTCCCATACTTTTGTGGAACAAGTGGAACAGTTGATGAAATCCAGGCACTCCTGCCATGACCTTTTTTTGCTCTCTTTAATGACACGGCGTGCCCTGGCTCTCGCGAATCGAAAGGCGGTAAGATTGACCGCTGTTTGGCGGCATTTAAATCGTCGAAGAGCCGAACGCCTGTCCCAGATGGCTGAATGGCACTCTTCTTTCCACCAAGGTACAGGTCGCCGCTTAAGAAGGCCAAAAGACTTTGGTATGGACAGGTCAGCAGCATGATGGATCACATGTGTGATGTGATCCACCCATTCCTGGATGCTGCTACGGCATTCAAAGACAGCCAACTGACTGAACAGCGGCCAGTTAGCCATGCCAATCATCCATGTTGGCGGCTTCTGTTCCAGCAATACACCATCCAGGATATGAATGCGGATGGGGAAGTGATCGCTGGAATGAAGGTTGTCAATGACCTCCCAGTGAACAGAGTCGGTGAGGGTCGGAGAGCAGAAAGATACGTCAATGGCTGAGAATGACCTAATAGCAGCACAGAAATGAGTTGGAGTACCATTGTTGAGGATGCACAATACTTGAGATATCAGGAGGCTCTCCAAAGCTCGACCCAGAGCGCAAATAGAAGTTGAGCCCCACAGGACATGATGGGCATTGAAGTCACCCAGGAGGAGAAATGGGCGGGGGGGGGGGGGTTGTTCGATAAGATCTGTGAGAGCCTCTAAGCCCACTGCATCCAGAGGAAGTAAATAAAGGGAGCAAACGGTAAGCCTCTGACGTGAATGAATTTCAACTGCAACAGCTTGCTGGTCAGTATCCAGGGCGAGAACAGAGGAGTAGTGGCCTTTATTGACAAACACAGCGACTCCACCTTTGGCCCTTTCCCCAGTCAGGTCATCCTTGCGATATAACGTATAGCCCATTAGTACAAGAGAATCAGATGGTTTTAAATGTGTTTCCTGTAAGCAGAAGCACAGGGGGCGTTGCTGTGCTAGGAGTTTCAGTTCCTCCACATGTGTCCAGAATCCATTCATGTTCCACTGTATAATGGGAGCCATCTATCAGGGTGGGAGTACCTTCATCCTGACTTTCTGTCGGGGAGGAGAGCCCACAATGGGTGGAGGCTCAGTTTTGGGGCGAGATGATTGCCCCAGTCTGAGATCATCTCTGAAGAGGAGTCGAGAGAGACGTCAGCAGACTGTATACAACCTCAGAAGCGGCAGGGGGTGTAGCAGCGCTGGGCAGTGCACAGGACTTGACCTGGGGACGGGCAGGAAGGTCCATGATGTCAGCCAGCACATCCGTTTCTGAAGTGGGGGGGAGGGGGGGGGAGCAGAAGGCTTCACAGGAACTGCAGCAGCACACGCGAATTGAGATATGCAGGTGCTAGTGGTGACAGTAGCAACCCCCGATTGTGTAGCGGCATCAGTTTTCAGGACTGGCTATTTCAGAACAGAAGAAAAGGAAGCAGCGAACGTGGGCGGCTGCATTGACTTGTATATTTTCTTCGCTTCACCATACGGGATGCGTTTGGTGGTTTAAGTTCCTGGATCTTCCGTTCCTCTAGGAAAGCTCTGCAGTCCCTACTCCACACACGTTGATACCCAGAGCAGTTGACACACTTGGGAGGAGAGGAGCAACCAACTCCCTCACGCGCGGCTTTATCGCATGTCCCGCAAGTGGCTTCCCCTCTACAGCCGAGAGTAGTGTGCCCAAAGTATTGACATTTAAAAGACCGCACTAGATTTGGGAAATAAGGTCGGACACTGAGACGTAGGAAACCTGCCTTCACACGCTCCAGTAGTTTGGTGCTGTTAAAAGTAAGAATAGACAAGACCCATATCATCAGGTCGATATGCAGCAGTATCTTGAAACATATACTATTATCTCGAAGAGAACGGACTGTTGACACATAGTCAACACGGATTTACAGAACACTATTCTTGTGAAACACAACTAGCTCTTTACTGACACAAAGTGTTGTGTGCTATTGACAAGGGATTTGAAATTGATTCCGTGTTTTTGGATTCCCAGAAGGCTTTTTCCACGGAATTATGTGACTGGATTCGTGATTTCCTCTCAGAGGCGTCATAGTTTGTAGTAAATAACGTAAAGTCATCGAGTGAACAGAAGTGATTTCTTGTATTCCCCAAGGTAGTATTATAGGCTCTCTGCTGTTCTTGCTGCAAACGATTTAGGAGACAATCTAGGCAGTCGTCTTAGGTTCACTGCAAGTGATGTTGTCGTTTATCGTCCAGTAAAGTCACCAGAAGATTAAAACAAATTGCAAGACGATTTAGAAAAGATATCTGAATGGTGCGAAAATTGGCAGTTGGCACTAACTAATGTAAGTGTGAGGTCATCCACACAAGTCCTAAAAGGAATCCGTTAAACTTCCGTTACACGATAAATCAGTCAAATCCAAAGGCCGTAAATTCAACTAAATACCTAGGAATTACAATTACGAACAATTTAAATTGGAAAGAACACACAGAAAATGTTGTGGGGAAGGCAAACCAAAGACTGCATTTTATTGGCAGAACACTCAGAAAATGTAACAGGTCTAAGTAGATATATTTTGTATGTTCTGGCTCACTAACTCACTAACTCAATACCGCATTTTCTAATTAAGTCAACTGATTTTTTTAAATTCAGTCTATGTAATTAACTCAACCGATTTTTGAGCTTTAGCTCAATACCTAATTTTTTGAATAACTCTATCGATTTTAGCTAATTACCTCATTACCCTCGATAAAAAATCTATTTATGTGTTCATTATTTCATGTCACATCATAAGCATAATAAAAAATTTAATAACACATTTCCCTAGGTGAACGTAATAAAATAAGTAAAATGAATTAGTTAACAAAGATAAATTATATTAAAAATTTCACATAGTGAACTCTATATCATCAAATTCATTATTTTTATTTTTAAGTTTCTTCACTCCTTTATATTTCAGTTTCATTTTCCTTTTCCAATTATTTCAAAATCCCAATCAGTAATTAATTTAGAAAATCTGTTTGGTAAAGTAATTTTAAAATCATCATTGAGCTCTAGACAAAGCTAGTATTTAAATATTCACAGCCCGTAACATTATAGAAAACATCTATCTCTAGCTCACTTATTTTTTTAATCTCTTTCGAGACACATCATTGAGCTTCTTGATGATAGTCTCCATTTATATGGAAAAAAATTATTGAATTTATATATAAAAAATTTTATTAGACTTTTAATAACTTGTAATGACCATATGGTAATGTATCTATTCCAGTTTCCAAGACATATCTCTTGTTGTCATGTGAACTCAAAGCTTGAAATATCGTGCAGGAAAGACGCGAATAACAGGCAGAAACCCGATTAATCAGCATAAAGTAGTTAAATGAAAATCATAATTCAGATAAGAATAGTTCACACAATGGACATAGTAATTTAAATCAACTTGGACAACATAGAAAAGTAGGAAACCCACTATGTAGACTGAGACCCTCTCTCAGTGCAAACCTTGAGCCTGGTCCTGTATGATGCTGTTATACATGGTCCAGTCACATTAATATGACCACCGCCTACATTTGACACAGCATGCAGTAACCACTCACAGACGGCAGGTGGCAGCACTAGCAGTAAAGGGTACCTCAAGCGTGTCGGTGGACAGGACTGGTACCGTACGCCGCCGATTTTGAATCTGCACCAGACGGCATGGATGTCGAAGACCCCTATCCTCTGCTACGCCCATCCTGCCTGGATCTCTACCCCTCCTACCTTTATAATTCCTTCAAATCCTAGAACGCCACGCGCTCCGCCTCGCCTATCGCATCCGCCTCCCCTCCCCCACGCGGATCCTGTATGACCTCATTCCGTTCACTCACCTCCTCCTTTTCCTCGAACGGATACGGATCCTCTACACCTCCTGCAAACTTGATCCTCCTCACCTCCTTTTCTCTCCCATCCTCTCCCACCCCCGTCCTCTGCCGCACCTGTATTCCCACGTCCCACCTGCTCTCCATCTCTCCTCTGTCCCTAACCTCGCCCAAGGTGGCCAACTCCCCTCCCTGATGACGCACTCATCCCCTCCATCTGCCCCTCTACCAACTTCGATCCTTCCCTTCCACCCCCTGTGTTTTTCCCTAAGGGCACACTCTCTCCCTTCTCTCCATCCCCCTTTCCTCCCTCCCTCCTCCCCCAGGCTTCCCCTACCCCCTACCTTCTTTCCCCCCCTCTCCTCTGCCACTGGCATCTCCATCTACCTGCTCTCCCTCCTCCCCCACCTTTTCCCCTCTGGCAGGTCCCTGGACTCGTGCATGACCAGAGATCGTCGTCAGTGTTTATGTGTGCCTTTGTGATAAAGATTCAGTGTTTCGTAGTTTGTGCTCCATCGTTCACATCTGTCATTTTTATCGTCTATGTTTGTGTGCTAGTGCTGAACTTTTTATTTTCGCTGCGCCTGTGAACGGCTCCATGTTTCTTAACTTTGTCTGCTGTTATTTTATCCACCGTTTTGTTTTGTTTATCTATGCTTCTCTCTGTACTAATTGTAATGTCTGTGGCTGAAGAGCGGCGTAGTTTTGCCGCTGCCGGCCTACTTGTACAGGTATAAAAATAACAACAAAGAAAAAAAAAGAAAAGCTGAGCCAGTCAGTCGACGGATCGACCATACGAAAAACATACCAAGACGTCCATATATCTCTCCAACATAGACAAGGGAGGAGAAGCAGTAAGGCTGAACACTTCGTACACAGCAGGGTAGAAGAAAACCGCAATGATGATCCCATGGCATGGCGTCAGCCAGTCAGTCTAATCTTTGCGTGCGTCGAGTAACATCTCGCTTCAGACAGCGTGTTTACTTTGTTCCGTGTACGAGTGGACGTTGTTGATTCGTGAGGTCTTCTTGTGACTCCGTTGTTTCTTGCTTGTTGTGGTTCGTAAGGTCTCGCTCGGTTGTCCTTCATCGTTTGTGTCCATCCTCTCCCGTTTGTATTGTTGTTCGCGGACCAATCCGTGGGTTCTGCTGCGTTTCCTTCACGACATCCCCGCGGCCTTTTTGGTCGCGGTTACAACAACAGGGAAAATAGGGTAGTCATCGTCGTAATGCGGGAACAAAGCGATTCATCAGACGTCAAAAAGTGCATGACGATTGGATTTCGGACCATTGGTGGAAGCATTTAGGGAATGTCTGTAAACTGTTCGCCTGCCCCCGTGGTCAAAGTTTACCGTGCATGGAAAAATGGCGCTCTACAAAACTGTGGTCGACCACGGGCCATAGATGGCAGGTGTGAAAGACGGTTGTGGAGATGTGTACGGTCGAATAGACGAGCAACTGTTGACCACCCATACAAACCGAACAGTGTCTCCTCAACTACCGTTCTTTTCGTGCCATTCCTGGGTGATCTCGTCATTCTGGAAGGTACAATGAATCAACACAAGTATGCTTATATCCTTGCGAACTATGTCCACTCAGCATATAGTTTGTCTTTTCTTGGCACAATGGCGTCTACCAGCAGGTTAGTACAATATGTCGCACAGCTCGCAGTTTATGTGTGTTGTTCAGATAGCAGCAGATTGAGTTTACTGTACACCCCTCACCACTAAACTCCCCAGATTGCAACCCAATAGCGAATCTGTGGGACCACCTCGATCGAGCTGTTTCTCCATGAATCCCCAACCGAGACACCTAGCGCAGCTGGCACGGCACATGATTCGGCATGGCTCCGCATCCTTCTAGGTACCTTCCAGAATCTCACTGACTCTTCCTACAGGTCCTGTGCTGCAGAAGGTTGTTATTCGGGTTTTTGAAGGTGGTCACATTAATGTGACACACAAGTCTACATGGACCTGTCGGAATCACAACAAATTACAGCGAAATGCAGGAAGGACTGTAGGTAATGCCGGCTGGAGTGGCCGAGCGGTTCTAGGCGCTATAGTCTGGAACCGCGCGACCGCTACGGTCGCAGGTTCGAATCCTGCCTCGGGCATGGATGTGTGTGATGTCCTTAGGTTAGTTAGGTTTAAGTAGTTCTAAGTTCTAGGGGACTGATGACCTTAGAAGTTAAGTCCCATAGTGCTCAGAGCCATTTGAACTATTTGAACTTGTTACCTAGCATTAGCACAATAGACAAACTGTGGGTCCTGTTATGCTACTAATATGCACTTCCAATACACAAGAGATACAAACACTTAGCAAACATGAATATATAACTATCCACTCTTGCAGTTTTCTACTTTCACTACAGTGAAACATAATGTTGACAAATTTGCAAGAAATGACTCACCTTTTACAATATACTACAGGCAGCACTATGATCATTAACTGAGTAAAACTTTATAAGCCTCAGTTTTAAGAATTTTTAATCTTTAAAAGAAACAGCAAGTTGTTTTTATTACCACAGTCTTCTAATTGCAAGCAAATGATTAAATAGGTGACTTTGAAACTCCACAAAACTATAAATTGGACTATTTCCATCACTGGGAGGCTTTCACAAAACTACATTTACTACCTCCCACAATTTCGTGAAATCCACAGTAAACCTGAATACTCTCTTATTACCAAAGATCAAACAACATCATTTAATGTTTTGAGGCTTCCATTTTTTCCACAAACTAGGACACTCGGTAATCGCAGTTCAAATGCAGAGGAACCTAAGAGGTGTTGTAATAGGGAAAAAATCAAGGTAGGTACATAAATTCAGTTATAAGTTACCTTATATTTGTGCACACTAAAACATCCAATAAGCTGATCCTTCACTGTACATTATTATAGCATTCCGATACAGTGATTGCACAAAGTGGTGGCAACTGCATGTTGGTAGGTGGATTTGCAGCTAGAATTGTTGTACTCTGTCCCTTCTTGGTGGCGATGTGGATATCAATTCCAGAATCGTTCCAGCTATTTATCCATCCATCCAAGGCATTGGAAAGCGGCAGAAAAAGCCTCTCTCGGAACCAGCACAATATACAACTTTTACATGGTCAGTGCACAGATTGGTAGCTCTTCACCGACTGACTCTTGTTCCACCTTTTCTAGCTATGCCAACCACAATTTGCGCGCGCTACTCAGTTTCGTTCCCGAGGGAAACAACACTATCTCTTACACACAAGACAACTAAGAATTCTAAGTGAAGGTCAGCAGTTTACATAACATCAAACAATCACTTTAAACAAAACATATCATTTGCACTTTTTTTTTTTTTTTTTTTTTTTTTTTTTTTTTTTTTTTTGTCATCAGTCTACTGACTGGTTTGATGCGGCCCGCCACGAATTCCTTTCCTGTGCTAACCTCTTCATCTCAGAGTTGCACTTGCAACATACGTCCTCAATTATTTGCTTGACGTATTCCAATCTCTGTCTTCCTCTACAGTTTTTGCCCTCTACAGCTCCCTCTAGTACCATGGAAGTCATTCCCTCATGTCTTAGCAGATGTCCTATCATCCTGTCCCTTCTCCTTATCAATGTTCTCCGCATATTCCTTTCCTCTCCGATTCTGCGTAGAACCTCCTCATTCCTTACCTTATCAGTCCACCTAATTTCCAACATTCGTCTATAGCACCACATCTCAAATGCTTCGATTCTCTTCTTTCCGGTTTTCCCACAGTCCATGTTTCACTACCATACAATGCTGTACTCCAGACGTACATCCTCAGAAATTTCTTCCTCAAATTAAGGCCGGTATTTGATATTAGTAGACTTCTCTTGGCCAGAAATGCCTTTTTTGCCATAGCGAGTCTGCTTTTGATGTCCTCCTTGCTCCGTCCATCATTGGTTATTTTACTGCCTAGGTAGCAGAATTCCTTAACTTCATTGGCTTCGTGACCATCAATCCTGATGTTAAGTTTCTCGCTGTTCTCATTCCTACTACTTCTCATTACCTTCGTCTTTCTCCTATTTACTCTCAAACCATAATGTGTACCCATTAGACTGTTCATTCCATTCAGCAGATCATTTAATTCTTCTTCACTTTCACTCAGGAAAGCAATGTCATCAGCGAATCGTATCATTGATATCCTTTCACCTTGTATTTTAATTCCACTCCTGAACCTTCCTTTTATTTCCATCATTGCTTCCTCGGTGTACAGATTGAAGAGTAGGGGCGAAAGACTACAGCCTTGTCTTACACCCTTCTTAATACGATCACTTCGTTCTTGATCGTCCACTCTTATTATTGCACATATAGGTAGTTCTAAACAAAATTATTTAAACAAATTCCAAATATATACACTAAGTTTTGTCTCCCTCCAATTGGGACAAAGAATTTAAATGACAGGTGTACTACATTGCATAGAATCAAACCATGACATCAAAGTTTTTACAAAGAAAGGAGTATACAATTTTGTGTTATCTATTCAATCAAACACATTTACAGAAGCTCAACGATGTAACATTAAATAAAACAAAAGCAAAATAAATCAGTAGAGTATTAGAGATATGGTGTTACAACTCCAACAAGATGTGGGCGACAGTCGTAGGGGAGCCACAGTGACACCGAGGTGGGTCCTCGCGATGGAGGAGATGACCGTGTGGTAGATACGTATGGTCGATGCGGAGCCGGCAAAGCACAACAGATTCCCTACCAGTGGCTCGCATGGATGACCGCCACTCTTTCGTTGCCTCGTTGATAACACGTGGTTTGTTTGGTATACTGAGGGTACGCCATTCAGTATCCCAAAACACGAAAACTTTGCGGCGGAAGACCGATCGAAGCTCGGTCTCCAGCAGACCAATCTCCAGAGTTGGTTTACGGGTAGCCTGTTTGGCCAGGCGGTCAGTAAGTTCATTCCTCGGAATCCCGATATGTCCTAGGGTCCAAATGAAGGTCACCTGGGAGTATGTATATGAAGCGATTTAAAGTGGAAAGACCACTAATTGTAGGAAATACAGGTGTGAGTAAGATTCATTGGAAGAGTCAACAGGATCTGTAGTCCACCCACGAAGGAGGTAGCTTAAAATTCTCTTTCAGCTGACCCTTACGTGACACTCTTCACCCTGGTACCGTCGCCAGATAGGAATAATAGAGGAAATAGAGATAAAAAGAAGAGCAACACGTTTCGTCAAGGTCCGTCACAGAAAATCGTGATACGATCTCTCATTCCAATCACATTACGAACATAGAAACGACAGATATTGAGATAACAAATTGCAGAATAGAAAAGCAACCACAATCGATTAGTGGTGGAAAGGCATCATAACTAGATGCAACACCTACAGGTTGTACAGAGATTATGCGAAAGTACTTTCCCCCTTCTAACAGCAATTTATGGGTACGCCGCTAGAGCCACGAACGGTACCTAGCGGCTGGAAAAAAGTGCAAAAAAAAAAAAAAAAAAAAGCTCTGAGTACTATGGGACTTAACTTCTGAGGTCATCAGTCCCCTAGTCCGCCCCCGGTAGCTGAGTGGTCAGCGCGACAGACTGTCCGGCTGAGTCGGAGATTTTCTCCGCTCAGGGACTGGGTGTTGTGTTGTCCTTATCATCATTTCATCCCCATCGACGCGCAAGTCGCCGAAGTGGCGTCAAATCGAAAGACTTGCACGCGGCGAACGGTGTACCCGATGGGAGGCCCTCGTCACACGACATCTCATCTCTCATCTGTCCCCTAGAACTTAGAACTAATTAAGGGGCTCCGGAACGCCCTATACTTGCAATGTTAAAATAACGCTTATAAATTACATCTTTCCTCACAAAGTATTTGAGGTAGGAAGTTGAACTTTTTACAGATTATTTATTGGAATATGGGCTACAACTTAACACAGGGATTTTACAAAATTTTAGTTCAGTTATTAAAGATGATTTTTTTTCAATTGTAATGAAAATCCACAACATTTTTTTGCAATTTTTTATTTATATATTCAAAAATATACAGTTTTTTGGAAAAAGGCTGTGTTAATTTATGCAGAAGGTACTGTGTAACATTTACTGAAAGTTTGAAACAAATATGTTTGGAAGATCCTTAGAAAATATGTAATTAGTATGAGAAAATAAAAGTTTTGGGAATCGAGCGACAAAGATTGGATTAACTTTTTAGTGCATTCCAGGTCCATAGGATGGATTATCTTCATCCTCTGCAAACTCCTCCTCCAGCTTCCTCTTGTTCCTCCTCCTGTTTACTCTTGCTTGTATTTATAGACTCTTTACAGCCCTGTCTGCAGCCCGAAGGCGTTCCTTGTCTAAAGCAAGCATCGCTCGTTGTTGTGTTCGTAGATTTTGCTACCATTTTCTTCAGTTGCAGTTACTGCAACACTGTTCCAAAAGGTGGTCATGTATGAACACTTATCACATTTCAGTTGTATTTCACTAGCAAGTCCTACGTGCTTTATTATGGAGAGTTCCAGACCAACTTCACTACAATGAATACATCTTACACAGTTTTACAAAATTCCTTTCAGAACCGACATATCAAATATTTCATTCACATCCGATTCGCCCATAAAACATTCATAGTTTTCACTCATTGAACCAAGCTTCTTCTGTGAAGTATTTTCTTTCCCACTTTGACTGCTATGGGCAGGTGTACTTGAGAGGTTAGGTTCACTCACTTGGTTATCGTCTTTATTGTTTACAGTAATAACACATACCTTTGGCTTTCCAACATTTCTCCTTTTCTTAAAAGCCTTCAGAGGATTTCTAATAACTTTCCTTTTACTCATTATTATACTTCAACAAAACAGAGACTCAAGAAACAGAATTAATTACGAATATTTTCGAGATAACGACAGAGTAAATAAACATGAAACAATCGACAATCACACCAGCGATATATATTGAACCATCACAGGTTAGCCACAACACATACTTTATCTCACATCACTAAAATGTACCTGATGAACACGGACGTTAATAATAACACCATTTGACAGCAGTTTAACAGCGACACAGTGGGTCACGCCCATGTAGAACACATTTCAAAAAAAATTTAAAAATAGTTATAGTCTTCGGAATTGAATAAATTATATATCTATTAAAAGGTAATAGTCTGCAGATTCAGAAAACGCAAAAAAGTAAAAATTGAACTTTTCATGATTTTGAGCCTTTCCGGAGCCCCTTAAACCTAACTAACCTAAGGACATCACACACATCCATGCCCGAGGCACGATTCGAACTTGCGGTCATAGCGGTCGCGCGGTTCCAGACTGTAGCGCCTAGAACCGCTCGGCCACATCGGCCGGGAAAAAACTGTAGGGTCATTCCCATTTTCAAGAAGGGTTGTTGGATAGATTTACATAATTACAGGCCTATATCGTTGATGTCAATCTACTGCAGAATTATGTTCCATATTTTACGTTCAAGCGTTATGACGTTTTTGGAGAATGAAAATCTTTTCTACAAAAAATCAACATAGATTACGCAAATAGAGGTCTTCGAAACTCAGTTAGCTCTATCCCTCCAAGAGATCCATGGCGTTGTACACAACGGCGCTCAGGTTGATGCCGTGTTCGTTGACTTCTAGAAGGCATTTCACATTTTCCCTCAATGTCGTCTACTGAAAAAAAAAAAAACCGAACTTATCGAGTATCGGACCAGATTGGCTACTGAATTAAGGACTTCCTTGCAGACAGAGCTTAACAAGTCGCTCTTAACAGAACAATATCGGTAGATGTAAAAGTAATTTCCGGAGAACTCCAAGGAAATGTGACAGAAACGTTACTGTTTAAAAAAATGGTTCAAATGGCTCTGAGCACTATGGGACTTAACATCTGTGGTCATCAGTCCCCTAGAACTTAGAACTGCTTAAACCTAACTAACCTAAGGACATCACACACATCCATGCCCGAGGCAGGATTCGAACCTGCGACCGTAGCGGTCGCGCGGTTCCGGACTGAGCGCCTGAACCGCTAGACCACCGCGGCCGGCCGTTACTGTTTACAATGCATGTAAATGATCTACTAGAAGGCGTTGGAAGCTCGTTAAGACTGTTCGCAGATGATGTGCTTGTCTATAAGAAAGTAGCAACGACATAAGACAGTATCGACTTGCAAAATGACCTTCAGAGGGCCGATGAATAGTGCAAAGACAGACAGTTGACCCTTAACGTAAACAAATGTAACAAACGTAAGAAAAGAAATCCACTACCGTACAAATACACTATTGACAACAAACTGCTGGAAACAATATATATCGTAAAATATCTAGGAGGAAGTATCCAGAGCGACCTTGTTATTGTTGTTGTCTTTAGTCCAGAAACTGGTTTGATGCAGCTCTGCCGGCCGGGGTGGCCGAGCGGTTCTAGGCGCTATAGTCTGGAACCGCGCGACCGCTACGGTCGCAGGTTCGAATCATGCGTCGGGCATGGATGTGTGTGATGTCCTTAGGTTAGTTAGGTTTAAGTACTTCTAAGTTCTAGGGGACTGATGACCTCAGAAGTTAAGCCCCATAGTGCTCAGAGCAATTTGAACCATTTCTGATGCAGCTCTTCATGCTACTCTATCCTGCGCAAGATTCTTCATCTCCCAGAACCTACTGCAACCTACATCCTTCTGAATTATTCAGTATATTCATCTCTTGGTCTCCCTCTACGATTTTCACCCTCCTACCAACCGATCCCTTCTTCTAGTCAAGTTGTGCCACAAGCTCCTCTTCTCTCCAATTCTATTCAATACCTCCTCATTAGTTATGTGATCTACCCATCTAATCTTCTGCATTTTTCTATAGCACCACATTTCGAAAGCTTCTATTTACTTCTTGTCTAAACTATTTATCGTCCACGTTTCACTTCCATACATGGCTATATTTTATATCCTCTCTAATTCAACCATCATCAGTTATTTTGCTCCCCAAATATCAAAACTCATTTACTACTTTAAGCGTCTCATTTCCTAATCTAATTCCCGCAGCATCACCCAATTTAATTCGACTACATTCCATTATCCTTGTTTTGCTTTTGTTGATGTTCGTCTTATATCCTCAAGATACTCTCCATTCCGTTCAGCTGCTCCCCCAGGTCCTTTGCTGTCGCTGACAGAATTACAGTGTCACCGGCGAACCTCAAAGTTTTTATTTCTTCTCCGTGGATTTTAATTCCTACTCCGATTTTTCTTTTGCTTTCTTTACTGCTTGCTCAATATACAGATTGAATAACATCGGGGATAGGCTACAACCCTGTCTCACTCCCTTACCAACCACTGCTTCCCTTTCATGCCCCTCGACTCTTATAACTGCGATCTGGTTTCTGTATAAACTGTAAACAGCCTTTCGCTCCCTATATTTTACCCCTGCCACCTTCAGAATTTGAAAAAGAGTATTCCAGTCAACATTGTCAAAAGATTTTTCTAAGTCTACAGATGCTAGAAACGTAGAGCGACCTTAAGTGAATAAAAAAACCACACACACACAAAACAAACAGCAGGGAAAGCACACACGGGACTGAGGTTCATAGGAAGAATCTTACGGAAATGTAACTCATTCACGAAATAAGTGGGTTATCAGGAGCTGGTTCGACCTATTATTGGCTCTTTTAATCAGGCTGGGACGCTTATTAGTTAGGACTGGTAGAAGAGACAGAGAAGATCCATCGAAGGGCGGCATGTTTCGCCACAGGATCATTACGGATATGCTCAACAAGTTCCAGTTGCTGACTCTGCAAGTGAGACGTTATGCCTCATGGAGCGGTTTACTACTGAAATTTCGGGAGAGTACTTTTCGGGAAGAATTGGACAATATATTACTTCCTGCCGTATACATTTCACGAAATAACGACGATGGCAAAGCTCGAGAAATTAGAGCTAATGCACAGACTTACCGATAATCATTCTCACCACGCGCCATTAGCGAGTGGTAGAGGAGTGGTAGAGGGGTGTGGGGGAGGGAGGGATGAGCTAGTAGTACCAGAAGTACCCTCCGCCATGCACCGTCTGGTGCCTTGCGGAGCATTAATTAGAGGTAGAGATGAACCCCAGTGGCAGACACTACAAGAGTGGCGTTGTGTATATCTTAATGGTTTAGTGTTAAAACTTCGAGGCCATTTTTTGATAAACAAGTCAAACAATATATTGCGTATATCTCGCAAAAAGACCATAAAATTGGATTCAGAGACTTTCGAGCTCACACGAATACTTTCTAATAATCGTTCTTCGCGCGTACCATTTGATAAAGCGCGACCGGGTTCTACGGGATATTGAGACGAACCCTAGTACAAGCTCAGCCAAGCGACCCACCAACATGCTGTAAGCCAAAGTACGATTACGTGTACCATGCATGACAGTCGCACCCATCCCTGTCCCCTGCAATGAGTGCAAGGATTGTCAGCAGCGGATTTCCCTCCTATGCGAAGGATTATGTCACTGGTCTTTGCACCAGAGCTTCACAATTACGGGATTTCTGTCATCAGTCCTCTTTACCGACGAAGCAACCTTTACCGGTACTGGCATAATCAGTCTTCATAATCGCCATCTGTGGGCTACAGACAATCCTCCCGGATTGGTTGACCAAATATTTGGACCGGTTATTAACGTCTCGATGGAGGAACGTACCGGACTTCCTGTGGAATACTCTGCTTGGGTTGCTTGCGAATGTGCCTTTGACATTACGACAGGTTAGGTGGTTTCTGCATAACGCAGCACAACCCCACTTCTGCGTTACAGTTCGCTGGCACCACAATGACATCTTCCTGGATTTTGGACACGGAGGCCACGCAGGATCACCCAAGTTAAACCCCCTGGATTTTTATCCCTAGGGGCATCTGAAAAGCGTTGTGTATGCTAAACCAGTTCATAATGTGCAGACCCTTCAAGCAGTGTGTTCACGGCGTGTGTGACGCTCCATGTTCTAGCGTCTACAGCGCCAGTTGTCATCTCTGAAAAGCACCGCACACGAGCGACAGTTCAATGCAGTTTCAAGATGGCACCGCGTGTAGGTAGTGAACTATGTGCCTCTGAAAGTGAATCGAAAAATAATGTAGAAAAGCGTACAAAATGCGTTAATTTTGCTATATTTTGTGATGATAAGTCTATTTCATGCTTCATTGTATCAAAAGTTACTGAAAATATTGAGGCAGAAGCAGACAGAAAAGCGAATTGCTCGTGTGATGCAAATACGTCTTCACATGACTACAACCGCCATGTAGTGTCTGAAAATTTAAACTCGAAACTATGGTCCTGAGAAAAAAGAGCAAATATAGGTATGATGTGTTTTAATTGTAAGACTATTTATCATTTCAGCGATGCGAATGCTAATCTAAGTTAGAAAATCTGGTTCTGCTCGAAATGTGAAAGCAAAGAATTAGGCCTAAAGCTAAATGAATACAGATTCACTGCCGAAATTATTTCAGTGCTACTTCAGGAAGCCGGCCGGGGTGGCCGAGCGGTTCTAGGCGTTACAGTCTGGAACCGCACGACCGCTACGGTCGCGGGTTCGAATCCTGCCTCGGGCATGGATGTGTGTGCTGTCCTTAGGTTAGTTAGGTTTCAGTAGTTCTAAGTTCTAGGGGACTGATGACCTCAGAAGTTAAGTCCCATAGTGCTCACAAGGGAACCTCCCCACCGCACCCCCCTCAGATTTAGCTATAAGTTGGCACAGTGGATAGGCCTTGATAAACTGAACACAGATCAATTGAGAAAACAGGAAGAAGTTGTGTGGAACTGTGAAAAAATAAGCAAAATATACAAACTAAGTAGTCCACGGGTTGTATAGGCAACATCATGGACAAAGTGAGCGCAGGAGCGTCGTGGTCCCGTGGTTGGCGTGAGCAGCTGCTGCGCGAGAGGTCGTTGGTTCAAGTCTTCCCTCGAGTGAAAATTTTATTTTCTTTATTTTTGCATAGTTATTATCTGTCCGTTCGTTCATTGACGTCTTTGTGCACTGTAATAAGTTTAGTGTCTGTGTTTTGCGACCGCATCGCAAAACCGTGCGATTAGTAGACGAAAGGACGTGCCTCTCCAATGGGAACCGAAAACATCTGTTTGCAAGGTCATAGGTCAACCGATTCCTCCACAGGAAAACACATCTAATATATTCCATACGACACTGGTGACGGCATGTGCGTCACATGACAGGAATATGTTGTCGACCCACCCAACTTGTACACTTGGCGAATGGGTAAAAAGATTCTTCTACCTTGACCGATTTAGGTTTTCTTGTAGATGTGATAATCACTCCCAAAATAGTGATGAAAACATAAGAGTTTGTCACATAAAGCAAAAATAAAAAATTAAAGTTTTCACTCCATGGAGGAGTTGAAGCAAGGACCTTTCGTTCCGCAGCTGCTCACGTTACCACGAGACCACGGCGCTCCTTAGTTCCCAGTGTCCTTGATGTTGCCTATCTACCTACGAACTACTCAGTTTGTATATTTTGCTTATTTTTTCACAGTTCCACACAACTTCTTCCTGTTTTCTCAATTGATCTGTGTTCAGTTTTTCAAGGCCTGTCCACTGTGCCAACTTATAACTAAATCTGAGGGGGGTGCGATGGGGAGGTTCCCTTGTCAGAGCCATTTCAACAACTTTTTACTTCAGGAAATATCGCACTTAAAACAAAAAGTAATACAGCATGAAGCATTTAGTGCATCGGAAGAAATCAATAACGGCAAAATCGAATGAAAACGAAAATGTTTGTGCAGATCTTTGCAAAAAGTGTTCCAAAAAGACAAAGAATTGTGTGGTATGTGTGTGCTGCAAAAGCACATTTCATTATCAATGTGGCAAACTAGACCCCTCACTAGAGAATAATGTACATTACGTGCAAGTGTGGAAGTGTGAATTATGCAGACTCAGTAACAAGAGAAGTTCAGATCTTTCCGAAACTTTTGATATAAAGATTGCAAATAAGTGCTCGCCAGTCATACAAGTGAAAAACAGTTCTAAGGATTGTAGTGTTTACAGTGACGAAACCCTTTTATCAAAACTTATAGGTGAAAGCACACTTAATCGGCGTACAACAGACATCCAAATAAGTGGTGCTAAGGTGAATAACAGCCCCGAAGATAATCAGTCCGATCAACACGCAGCTACTCCCCAACACCATCACCCACAATCTCAAAGGTCCAAGGAAGAAAAATCAAGAAGAAAACTGATGCTTATTGCCGACAGCCATGGGCGCGGAATCGCCTCTCATATTCTACAGCGATTGCTGCTACGCGATTCATCAAACCAGGTGCAGGTTTAACTGAATTGAGGAAACATGCAAACTCGGCAAATGATTACGTTGTGTTAATTGGAGGATCGAACCATATCTTTAAAAACGAAACATCAAATGCCTGTCAGAAACCAAAGGAATGTTTGAGTCACTTAACTCATACTAATGTCGTTGTTCTCAACACCCCGCATCGTCATGATCTACCACAATGGTCATGCATGAGTCATGAAATAAGTGCAGCTAATGAGCAATATAAATTAATTGCTAAATACTTCAGAAACGTTACTATAGTGAATATAAACAATATTGGCCGCCGATTTCACACGACTCATGGACTGCATCTAAATGGCCTGGGAAAACGACTTGTAGCGAATAAAGTGCTGAGTGAAATAGGACATAAGCTTTGTAAGGTGACGTGGTCTCCTGATCTTCATTTATTACATATTCCGTCCGCACAATCGTATTCTGCACATCGAGATGCTTCATTCGAACCCAAACTCGATGAGGTAGAGTCAATTTTGTATAAATTCATGTAAGCAATATGCAAATCTAATAAGTAAATCGCAAGTGCGCACCGAGGTTGAAAAAGTCGAGGCTGGCGTACGCAACATGACGGCCACAGGAATTTTCATTCTAGGGAGGCGGCCGGCCCGCTGGGAAGCCCGTCCCTTCAGAGGTGTGGGTCGGCGCACCACTTACTTCGGCCAGAACGACCGCCCACAGAGAGGGCAGCTTTGGCCAGAGCGAAGGGATAACGACCCCCGTGTTCGACGTAAAAGCAAATTCCGCTACATTGTGCGGGAGTGCCCAGAAGACGCATTTTTTTTACGGACCAACTGCATAGTTATGGAGTTCTCACAGGAGGACAGTATACGCCTACTGGAAATGCTACATATTTCCTCATTGGTCGACTCAAACGAAACGTCATTCTCCAGTTTAAACGAGCAACGCTGATTGGCGGAATATTTCTGATGCAAAGAGCCAGAGGAGTGAGGGAAGACAGCGAATGAGATACCCTTGCAACTTTTCCAGAAAAAGGAGCCATTCCATTGTCGCTCTTGGAGTGGGAACACGTAACAAGAGCGAGTGCGCTCATATGTGTACACAAAGAGCGAGGAACAAAGTCTCTCCTCAGTACTTCACTGGGAGAGCACCTCTGTCGTTAGCGAATCGGAGTGACACTCTATATTGAGTCGCTCGTGATTAAGCATTGTTCACTGCGTTGGCCGCCACACTTATTGTGTGGTGTGAACACGGACAGAGTACTAGTTAAATGCCTGCGAGTGAATATTGAGTGGCATTGTGGTGGACTGGTTATCTGACCAGTGTGACACGCCAATAGTTAGACTAGGGGTGGATACGAGGCCTTGACTTCATCAAGGCATAGGGAGAGTTTGATTGGCGAAGGTCAATCCAGATAAAAAGAGATAGTTGTGTTATTTGTCAGCAGTGAGGGACGCAGGCGGCAGTTGTCGCAGCTCACGGTATTGTGGACTACAGCGTATGTGAGCCCCATCTGTCCTCCATAACAGTACACTCTATTACATTTCTCATGCGACAGCCTTGGCTGTACATAGAAAAGTTATTCAAGTTGTGTAGGCGCGGCTCTCAGACATTCTGCTGAGCAAATAACATTCTTAAAGAAAAGGGAGAAAAGAACCTTTCCATACTTTGTAAAATAATATCATTCCTATCCATAAGGGGCAATCTACTGTTCCGAAAAGAACCCGGAAATTTATTATTTTATAAGAAAAGGTTTCACTTGATTTCTCAGAATTTTTTTGCAATAAATAATATTTTTCATTCGTTTAATGTTTTTCTTACACTAACTAGCAATATTCCAGTACCCAAGTATTCCACTAGTTACGTATAAATATAGAATATTTTTGTGTCTTTTCCTTACAGCAGACGACTCCAGAAGATATTTGTTGCTGAATGTTTTTCAAGCAGTTCTTGTTGGTACATTAGGAGCATCTGTCTGACTTTTGTAGTAGTGTGAGGTGGAAATTGTTTCTTGCAGGATCCAAAGGGTTGGATCAATCCATTATGCAACTTGACAAAATAAAACCCACACACTCACAGCCTCAAGAGATAATCACACGGTCAATATTATTAGACGAACATCAGCAATCTGTTTCTAAAGCTTTTTTAGGCTAAATGTTAAGACTGGTGATAATCCAAGGTGTAATAATTTACCAAATAGTCCGAGTTTATGCAGATACGCTAACCTATCTAAATGTAGCTACGAACCAAGAAATACCAGTAGCAGTAAACTCCGTGTGTTCCACCAAAACATCAATAGTCTCAAAAACAAACTGGTGCTTCTAAATTTCGACATTATTGACGCTGAATCTGTGAACCATGCACAAATAATATGTCTTAAAGAACACCATGTCATAAGTGGAACTGAAATGCATCAAATTGATGGATATTCATTAGCAGCCAGCTATTGTAGATCCATAAAGGAGAAAGGATGGACTGCAATCTATGTTAAAACTAATGTAAAATATAAATCTGTATACATAAGTACTTACAGTGTAGATTCTCACTTTCAAGCCTGTGGAACCGAAATTACTATAAATAATAAGTCAGTTATAATTTTGGCTGTTTACAGAGCCCCTGTAGGGAAAATATGTCTCTTTCTAAACCATATGGAACAACTTTTGAACCAAATATATTCAAAATACAAGGATTTAATTATCATGGGTGATTGTAATATTAACTTCTTAACTACAAATAACAGCAGAAGAGAACTAGAACACCTGATGGAATCATCTAACCTAATTTCAGTAGTCAACTTTCCAACTAGAGTAACTAGTACTTGTAAGAGCCTCATTGATAATATATTCCTGGACAGATACAGAAGCAGCACTACTATTGTAAGTCAAATTCTCAACGGTCTGTCAGATTCTCATGGTCAGCTGCATACAGTAAATTATATGAAACTGTTTGATAAACCTAAACACTCCTTCAAAACTGTCAGGCCAGTCAATATTGATAACTTAGAAATCTTTAACATTTTCTTACAGCAGATCGACTGGACCCCTGTGTTTATGGAGAGGAATATTAATGAAAAATTCAATCTGTTCTCTAATGAATTTGTGTCATTATTTGAAACAGTGTTACCAAAAATAATCTTGAGAAAGAATCCTCACGTCGCAAAACAGATACCCTGGATTACTAAAGGGATCAGAATTCCCTGTAGAAACAGAAATTTATATGAATCCATAAATTTATCTAACGATCACATAAAAAAGGAGGACTATAGATTGTACTGTAATATTTTAAAAAGAGTATGTAGACTGGCAATGGCAAGGAAAGCGTTTCTGAAGAAGAAAAATTTGTTAACATCGAGTATAGATTTAGGTGTCAGGAAGTCGTTTCTGAAAGCATTCGTATGGAGTGTAGCCATGCATGGAAGTGAAACATGGACGATAAATAGTTTGGACAGGAAGAGATTAGAAGCTTTCGAAATGTGGTGCTACAGAAGAACGCTGAAGATTAGATGGGTAGATCACATAACTAATGAGGAGGTATTGAATAGAATTGGGGAGAAGAGGAGTTTGTGGCACAACTTGACGAGAAGAAGGGACCGGTTGGTAGGACATATTCTGAGGCATCAAGGGATAACAAATTTAGCATTGGAGTGCAGCGTGGAGGGTAAAAATCATAGAGGGAAACCAAGAGATGAATACATTAAGCAGATTCAGAAGGATGTAGGTTGCAGTAAGCACTGGGAGATGAAGAAACTTGCACAGGATAGGGTACCATGGAGAGCTGCATCAAACCAGTCTCAGGGCTGAAGACCACAACAACAACAAAAATATCCAAAACTATGTACGTAACACCTGAAATTGATAACTTAAACAACAAATCAAGAACCATCTGGCAAGTTATAAAAAGGGAGAGTGGTAAAAAAGTAGATTACATGACTGACATATAATTAATTTAGGATGGAATTATTGTAAATGATACTGGGGAAGTTGCTAATATCTTCAATAAACATTTTTAACAGCTACAGAAAAAATTGGTTGAGAAGGCTCAGTGGATGATGCAATAGCCTTTCTGCATAAAGTTAACAATGCCAGAATTAGCCAGATGCAGATAACCCCCATAACAATTAGTGAGGTCAAGACAAAAACCACTTGTGGGGTTGACAATATTTCAGCTAAGATATTCAAGCACTGTCATGGCTATATAAATGCAGTCATGTGTCACATTTTTAATGAATCCCTAAATCAAGGTATTGTTCCACTTAGATTAAAATTTGCCTGTGTGAAACTACTTTTCAAGAAAGGTGAAAAAACTGATGTAACAAACTACCGCCCAGTATCCCTGCTAACAAGGTTTTCAAAGGTCCTCGAGAAACTGGTAGACAGGAGAATTGTTAATAACCTGAACAGCCATAACATTCTCAGTCAATGTCAGTTTGATTTCCGGCAAGTCCTATCAATCGACGATGCTATTTTCTCTTTCACTGATCAAAGCATCGAATCTCTTAACAGAAAATTGGCACCAACTGGAATCCTATGGTACCTATTCAAAGCTTTCCACTGTGTCAACCACGAAATTCTGCTGAATAACGCAGACTACTATGGGTTAAGAGGAATAACGGGAACATGGATTAAATCCTACCTTTCAGATAGGAAACAAAGGGTAATACTTACCGACAGTGGTGGAATCCCAGCTTTATCCAAATGGGGCACAGTCAACACTGGAGTGCCTCAACGCTTGGTACTGGGACCCTTGCTGTTTCTTATATTTATAAATGACCTCCCACGGTGCTCCACGTCAGTGACGTTGCTTCTCTTCTAGTTGACAAAGCAACAGAGAACAACCAGTTGATGACATTCTGAAACGGTTTAACTGTAATGGTCTCTCTCTAAATATAAAAAAAACCTCATTATGTACAGTTTCACATGGCACATACAGAACCAGGGGATATAAATATAGAACGTAATGTACAACAAATAAAGCAAGTCGACTCAGCTAAGTGCCTGGGTGTGTATATAGACTGCAAGATAAATTGGTCCAACCATATTCTATACCCAGAAAAAAGGCTACATTCTGCAGCATTTGCTTTATGCATACTTGCATTAACCACACACAAGGAGACCATAAGAGCTGCTTATTTAGGATATTCCCATGCACCTTTGGCTTAGGGAATCATCTTGGGGGCAACCAGCCCTTGGCAAAAAGGTTTTTATTGTTCAGAAGAGAGCTGTATGTATCATGAGTGGTGTGCAACCAAGGCACTCATGCAAGAATCTGTTTAGGAAACTACAGGTATTTACAATGATATCTCAGTACATATACTCCCTTGTATGTTTCATTAATAAAAGCCACTCTGTCTGCAAAACCAATAGTGAATATCATGCTCACAACAGAAGGTCAAAAGAGGACCTTCATAGTAACCAGTCAAACTATACCCTTGAACATAAAGGAGTAAATTATACAGTCATCAGAATTTACAATGGTCTACCCAGTGTCACCAAGTGTCTTGCTCCTGAAACACCTAAGCTCAAGAGCAAACTGAAGGAATAACTAATACAAAAGTAATTCTATTCAATTAGTGAATTTTTTAGTACATAGGAGGAAGTTTTTATTATACAACAGAGTTAGCCATGCAATGTAAGTAGAAATGAAACTACTTGTTGCTGTAATGTTATATTGTTGCTCAAATACTTCGATATTGTCAATCTGAATGTTTACACATAAGTGTCAATTCTGATGTATATGATATATTTTTATTTCTTCAAGTGTCCCATGTTGTTACAGTGTGTTTTGTCATGAATTAACCATATTGTGTGCTGCTGTATTGTTAGCATTGTAATAATACTGACTCGTTCCATATCCTTGCAACTCCATTGCTATCAGGATCAACGGAACTCGCAATAAAATAAATAAATCACAGCGACTGGTCGTTGGTTGCATGGAAATCCCAGGCAATCTGATGGGTCACATGCAAGCAATATGGCTGCCTGGCTGGTTCGGACCGGTATGTGGCAATGTGGTAACAACTCGTTTCTCTATTCATTAAATCTGCAGTTTTGTTTCGTTTTGATTTGCCCACGTTGAGTGAGAAATTTATGTAGAACTTACAGCTATCCAGGGACCACAAGCTACTGTGAGAAGTGGAACAGAAGTCGGAGTTGCCATTTTTATTAATGCAAAATGTACGGTATCCTCCGATTTTGCAATGATTAGCATTTTGAAGCTTGTGCCTTAAAAGTGTGGGTTTTCAAAGCGAGCGACCGATTGCAGGCGATATCGTATTAGACGGATTGCTGCGTTCCGTTGTACGTGTATGGGGCCCTTAAATGACAAAATGACAATGCGTAAAATCCAATAGCAACAGTGAGCTACAAATAAAAAATGACGATCGATAAATAAATCCATAACAACCGGAATACCAACATGCAAAACAAAAACACTACGAACTTACATATCAACCTAATACACTACTGACCATTAAAATTGCTACACCAGGAAGAAATGCAGATGATATTCATGGGACAAATACACTCCTGGAAATTGAAATAAGAACACCGTGAATTCATTGTCCCAGGAAGGGGAAACTTTATTGACACATTCCTGGGGTCAGATACATCACATGATCACTCTGACAGAACCACAGGCACGTAGACACAGGCAACAGAGCATGCACAATGTCGGCACTAGTACAGTGTATATCCACCTTTCGCAGCAATGCAGGCTGCTATTCTCCCATGGAGACGATCGTAGAGATGCTGGATGTAGTCCTGTGGAACGGCTTGCCATGCCATTTCCACCTGGCGCCTCAGTTGGACCAGCGTTCGTGCTGGACGTGCAGACCGCGTGAGACGACGCTTCATCCAGTCCCAAACATGCTCAATGGGGGACAGATCCGGAGATGTTGCTGGCCAGGGTAGTTGACTTACACCTTCTAGAGCACGTTGGGTGGCACGGGATACATGCGGACGTGCATTGTCCTGTTGGAACAGCAAGTTCCCTTGCCGGTCTAGGAATGGTAGAACGATGGGTTCGATGACGGTTTGGATGTACCGTGCACTATTCAGTGTCCCCTCGACGATCACCAGTGGTGTACGGCCAGTGTAGGAGATCGCTCCCCACACCATGATGCCGGGTGTTGGCCCTGTGTGCCTCGGTCGTATGCAGTCCTGATTGTGGCGCTCACCTGCACGGCGCCAAACACCCATACGACCATCATTGGCACCAAGGCAGAAGCGACTCTCATCGCTGAAGACGACTCGTCTCCATTCGTCCCTCCATTCACGCCTGTCGCGACACCACTGGAGGCGGGCTGCACGATGTTGGGGAGTGAGCGGAAGACGGCCTAACGGTGTGCGGGACCGTAGGCCAGCTTCATGGAGACGGTTGCGAATGGTCCTCGCCGATACCCCAGGAGCAACAGTGTCCCTAATTTGCTGGGAAGTGGCGGTGCGGTCCCCTACGGCACTGCGTAGGATCCTACAGTCTTGGCGTGCATCCGTGCGTCGCTGCGGTCCGGTCCCACGTCGACGGGTACGTGCACCTTCCGCCGACCACTGGCGACAACACCGATGTACTGTGGAGACCTCACGCTCCACGTGTTGAGCAATTCGGCGGTACGTCCACCCGGCCGCCCGCATGCCCACTATACGCCCTCGCTCAAAGTCCGTCAACTGCACATACGGTTCACGTCCACGCTGTCGCGGCATGCTACCAGTGTTAAAGACTGCTATGGAGCTCCGTATGCCACGGCAAACTGGCTGACACTGACGGCGGCGGTGCACAAATGCTGCGCAGCTAGCGCCATTCGACGGCCAACACCGCGGTTCCTGGTGTGTCCGCTGTGCCGTGCGTGTGATCATTGCTTGTACAGCCCTCTCGCAGTGTCCGGAGCAAGTATGGTGGGTCTCACACACCGGTGTCAATGTGTTCTTTTTTCCATTTCCAGGAGTGTATATTATATTAGAACTGTCATGTGATTACATTTTCACACAATTTGGGTGCATAGATCCTGAGAAATCAGTACCCAGAACAACCACATCTCGCCGTAATAACGGCCTTGATACGCCTGGACATTGATTGATTGATTATTAGTGTTTTAGGGCGCACAACAGCGAGGTTATCAGCGCCCGTTCCCAAAAGTTCAATTCAGAGCCGAATTGTAAGAGAATGGGTATTGTTCAAATTGCAAGATAGGACACAGCACATCAAAACAGGGAGATAAAACTAAAAATAAAATAGCAGTACAAACAGGTAAAAATAATTAACGGTGGCTGAGTGACCACTTACAAATAATGGGTGACCAAACCACTGGACAGCACATTAAGACTTCAATCCCAATATTTTGGGAAGAAGGCCAGACATCACACAAAAACATAAAACTCTAGCGACACGCGCCTCATTATTAGTTAAAAGAGAGGGTAGGTCTGGTGGGAAACTGAAATCTTCCCTCAGACCCGCATATAAAACACACTCAGTTAAAATATGTCGTATCGACAGCTGTGTCCCACATGTCTCCTCACGACGTAACAGAAAACCATGTGTCAAAGGACAATGTCCTATTCTAAGCTGTGTAAGGGCTACTTCCTCAGCGCGTCGTTGTCGGAAGGAGGTGAGCCACGGTCGGACAGAATCCTTCACCGCTCGCAACTTATTATCCCTCACGTCCAGCCACTGAGTCTCCCACCAACGCATGACCTTCCGAGTCACGAAAGACGTAATGGTCTGCAGGGGGACGGAACAGCGAGCAGGAGGTGTGATGGAGCAAGCCTCCTTGGCAGCCGCATCTGCAAGTTCATTTCCAGGAATCCCTATGTGCCCTGGAACCCAGCAGAAAATCACATCCTTACCCTGCTTTTGCAAGAGCAGGAGTGCGTCCTGCACCTCTTGCACCATCCGATCTGCTGGGTACATCTGTTCAAGAGCGTGTAGAGCACTTTGGGAATCGGAGCAGATGATGAATTTCGTGCCACGATGTCGGCGCATATGCTCTAATGCTTGCAGAATGGCAAACAGTTCTGCATAGTAAACTGAGAACTGCTCTGGGAGCCCTATCCGATGGACAGCATCGGGAAACACGGCAGAGCAGCCCATAAAATCCCCCTGTTTAGAACCATCCGTGTAAACAGTAATAAAATCGGAATTACGTTCTAAAATCTCAGTAAGTTTAATTTTAAAAAAGTGGTCTGGGGTACAATACTTCCTGTAAGCAGCCAGATCAAGAAGTAATCTTGGCCTTTGTAGTCGCCAGGGAGATCCCCTACTCCATCCCTGGTGGAGTACCTTAATGCCCTCCAGGTGTACTGACTCGAGACTCTCCTTTGCACGGATGCCAAACGGCTTTGTTGCCGCCGGACGGTGGCGGAAGAGACGTGCCAGTGCCGGCTGGGAAAAAGTGTCGGACGCCAATGAAAGAGGAGTGGACTTGGTCCTGTACGCGTGCCGTACCACGAGGAGACGACGCCGAATGGGCAGCGGAGGCTCTCCAGCATCGACACACAGACTAGCAACTGGACTCGTGCGATAAGCCCCCGTTGAAAGCCTAATACCCTCATGGTGAATCACATCCAACATTTTGAGGTAGGAAGGTCTTGCAGAGCCATAAGCTTGACATCCGTATTCCAGACGAGGTCGCACAAAGGCCTTATAAAGTTGGAGCAGACGTGCCCTGTCAGCGCCCCAGGATCTATGACTGACGCATTTAAGGACGTTTAAAGCCTTTAAACAGCGGACTTTTAGATCCTTTAAGTGTGGCAACCATGTGAGCTTCTCATCAAAAATAAGCCCGAGATATTTCACTTTTTCCATAAAGGGGAGAACAGTGTCTCCTAGTTTTAAAACAGGGAGATTAAAAAGAGTCAAACAGAGCTTGGATGGCGTGTACAGGTACAGCTGCCCATGCAGCTTCAACACGATACCACAGTTCATCAAGAGTAGCGACTGGCGTATAGTGACGAGCCAGTTGCTCGGCCACCATTGACCAGACGTTTTCACCTGGTGAGAGATCTGGAGAATGTGCTGGCCAGGGCAGCAGTCGAACATTTTCTGTATCCAGAAAGGCCCGTACAAGACCTGCAACATGCGGTCGTGCATTATCCTGCTGAAATGTAGGGTTTCGCAGGGATCGAATGAAGGATAGAGCCACGGGTCGTAACACAACTGAAATGTAACGTCCACTGTTCAAAGTGCCGTCAATGCGAACAAGAGGTGACCGAGACGTGTAACCGATGGCACCCCATACCATCAAACCGGGTGATACGCCAGTATGGCGATGACGAATGCACGCTTCCAATGTGCGTTCACCGCGATGTCGCCAAACACGGTTGCGACCATCATGATGCTGTAAACAGAACCTGGATTCATCCGAAAACATGACGTTTTGCCATTCGTATACCCAAGTTCGTCGTTGAGTACACCATCGCAGGCGCTCCTTTGTGATGCAGCGTGAAGGGTAACTGCAGCCATCGTCTCCGAGCTGATAGTCCATGCTGCTGCAAATGTCGTCGAACTGTTCGTGCTGATGGTTGTTGTCTTGCAAACGTCCCCATCTGTTGACTCAGGGATCGAGACGTGGCTGCACGATCCCTTACAGCCATGCGGATAAGATGCCTGTCATCTCGACTGCCAGTGATACGAGGCCGTTGGGATCCAGCACGGCGTTCCGTATTACCCTCCGGAACCCACCAATTCCATATTCTACTAACAGTCATTGGATCTCGACCAACGTGAGCAGCAGTGTCGCGATACGATAAACTGCAATCGTGATAGGCTACAATCCGACATTTATCAAAGTCGGAAACGTGATGGTACGCTTTTCCTTACACGAGGCACTACAACAACGTTTCATCAGGCAACACCGGTCAACTGCTGTTTGTGTATGATAAATCGGTTGGAAACTTTCCTCATGTCAGCACGTTGTAGGTGTCGCCACCGGCGCCAACCTTGTGTGAATGCTCTGAAAAGCTAATCATTTGCATATCACAGCATCGTCTTCCTGTCGGTTAAATTTCGCGTCTGTAGCACGTCATCTTCGTGGTGTAGCAATTTGAATGGCCAGTAGTGTATTTACGGGCCGGCCAGTGTGGCCGAGCGGTTCTAGGCGCTTCAGTATGGAACTGTGCGACCGCTACGGTCGCAGGTTCGATCCTGCCTCGGGCATGGATGTGTGTGATGTCCTTAGGTTAGTTAGGTTTAGGTAGTATTAAGTTCTAGGGGACTGTTGACCACAGATGTGAAGTCCCGTAGTGCTCAGAGCCATTTGAACCATTTTTTAATATTTACGATACCAGACGCCTATTAAGTACAAAATAACAATAGAAAGGTACAAAACAAGAAAGAATCGTCCCAGCGTACAAGATGTAAACGAATTTTTCCCACTGCAAATTTGCATACTTACAGCGGGATGGGTGATTTTAATGCCAGGATTGGAAATCGAACAGAAGGGTATGAAAAGGTTATGGGTAAATGTGGAGAGGATATGGAGGCCAACAGGAACGGGAAACAGCTCTTGGATTTCTGTCCCAGTATGGGCTTAGTAATCACAAACTCCTGTTTTAAACATAAGAACATTCACCGGTATTCTTGGGAAGGGAGGGGAACCAGATCTGTCATTGACTATATAATAACAGATCAGGAATTCAGGAAGGTAGTGAGGGACACACGTGTATTCAGGGGATTCTTTGATGACACTGATCACTATTTAATCTGCAGTGAAACTGGTATTGTGAGGCCGAAAGTGCAGGAGGTCAGGTCCATGTGTAGGAGGATAAGAGTGGAGAAACTTCAGGATAAGGAAGTCAGACACAAATACATAACAGTGATCTCAGAAAGGTACCAGTTAGTTGAATGTAGTCAATTGTAGTCACTGGAAAAGGAATGGACAAGGTACAGGGACACAGTACTAGAAGTGGCCAAAGAATGTCTTGGAACAGTAGTGTGTAAAGGTAGGATGAAGCAAACAGCTTGGTGGAATGACACAGTCAAGGTAGCCTGTAAAAGGAAAAAGAAGGCATATCAAAAATGGCTACATACTAGAACTCAGGTAGACAGAGAAAGTTATGTTGAAGAAAGAAACAAAGCCAAACAGATAATTACAGCATCCAAGAAGAAATCTTGGGAAGACTTTGGGAACAGGTTGGAGACCTTGGGTCAAGCTGCTGGAAAACTATTCTGGAGTGTAATTAGCAGTCTTCGAAAGGGAGGTAAGAAGGAAATGACAAGTATTTTGGACAGTTCAGGAAAACTGCTGGTGAATCCTGTTGATGCCTTGGGCAGATGGAGGGAATATTTTGAAGAGTTGCTCAATGTAGGTGAAAATACGATCAGTAATGTTTCAGATTTCGATATACAATGGGACAGGAATGATGATGGAAATAGGATCACATTTGAGGAAGTGGAGAAAATGGCCAGTAGATTGCAGTGCAATAAAGCGGCTGGGGTAGATGAAATTAAGTCGGAACTCATCAAATACAGTGGAAAGTCAGGTCTTAAATGGCTACACAGGATAGTTGAAATGGCGTGGGAGTCGGGACAGTTTCCATCAGACTGGACGAAAGCAGTAATCACACCAATCTTTAAACATGAAAACAGAAAAGATTGTAACAACTACAGAGGTATATCTTTGATCAGCGTTGTGAGTAAAATCTTCTCAGGCATTGTTGAAAGGAAAGTGCGAGTATTAGTTGAGGACAAATTGGATGAAAATCAGTGTGGGTTTAGGCCTCTTAGAGGTTGTCAGGACCAGATGTTTAGCTTACGGCAAATAATGGAGAAGTGTTACGAGTGGAGCAGGGAATTGTATCTATGTTTTATAGACCTAGAAAAGGCATATGACCGGGTTCCCAGGAGGAAGTTATTGTCTGTTCTACGTGATTATGGAATAGGAGGCAAACTTTTGCAAGCAATTAAAGGTCTTTACATAGATAGACCGGCAGCAGTTAAGAGTTGATGGTAAATTGAGTTCATGGTTCAGAGTAGTTTCAGGGGTAAGACAAGGCTGCAACCTGTCTCCACTGGTCCGCAGCTCGTGGTCGTGCGGTAGAGTTCTCGCTTCCCTCGCCCGGGTTCCCGGGTTCGGCTCCCGGCGGGGTCAGGGATTTTCTCTGCCTCGTGATGACTGGGTGTTGTGTGCTGTCCTTAGGTTAGTTAGGTTTAAGTAGTTCTAAGTTCTAGGGGACTGATGACCATAGATGTTAAGTCCCATAGTGCTCCGAGCCATTTAAACCATTTTATTTGTCTCCACTGTTGTTCATATTATTTATGGATCATATGTTGAAAACAATAGACTGGCTGGGTGAGATTAAGATAGGTGAACACAAAATAAGCAGTCTCGCATATGCGGATGACTTAGTTGTGATGGCAGATTCTATTGAAAGTTTGCAAAGTAATATTTCAGAGCTAGATCAGAAATGTAAGGACTATGGTATGAAGATTAGCATCTCCAAAACAAAAGTAATGTCTGTGGGAAAGAGATATAAACGGATTGAGCGCCAAATAGGAGGAACAAAGTTAGAAAAGGTGGACGGTTTCAAGTACTTAGGATGCATATTCTCACAGGATGGCAACATAGTGAAAGAACTGGAAGCGAGGTGTAGCAAAGCTAATGCAGTGAGCGCTCAGCTACGATCTACTCTCTTCTGCAAGAAGGAAGTCAGTACCAAAACTGAACTCTATGGATGTAGCAGTCAGGGCGAACAGGCTTAGATGGTGGGGTCATGTTACACGCATGGGAGAAGCAAGGTTACCCAAGAGACTCATAGGTTCAGCAGTAGAGGGTAGGAGGAGTCGGGGTATACCAAGGAGAAGGTACCTGAATTCGGTTAAGAACGATTTTGAAGTAATAGGCTTAACATCAGAAGAGGCACCAATGTTAGCACTGAATAGGGGATCATGGAGGAATTTTATAAGGAGGACTATGCTCCAGACTGAACGCTGAAAGGCATAATAAGTCTTAAATGATGATGATGATGATGACAGCGGGATGTGTAAAAAGCGCAGCGCATCATCACTTATCGCAAAATTGCGCTAAACCTGTGACCAGCTTCCGAAATGTACAAATCGCAATGAGGCGTGTCAAGCCTCATAGAATGGCTGGAACACATTTCCGCTGGCTTATTTACGAAAGTTCAACGCTCAGACACAAGAAACCAGGAACCGTGAAAACCAAGCAACAGCCGTTACGAAGGCAATAAATATAACAAGGCAAGAAGAATTTCCGTCACTACGAACACAGATCAAATCATCATCTTATAGCTCTCAACAAAATGATCGACCAGATAATTGAAAAAAAAGAACAGTGATAAAATTCACCAGGAGAAGCAAGTCGACACCCAACTAACAGCACACACGTTCTTTCTTAAGAAATCACTGAGTCAACATCAACTGATCTTCCATGGACACTATAACAAAAGAATATCTTTGGTGTTATCACAGATACTATGAGAAAATTTAACAACGCACGAGATATTTTTTAAAAAAATTTATTATCTTTTTGAGGAATTGATGAAGGCTTGTGCCCCCTTAAAATGGTCCGTAGACCTTCAAGAAAGGAAAACCTGCCACTTTCTGCACTGAGTGCAAAAGGTGTAACTAATAGAAAGACAGAAATTAACCAATTTATAACTAGGAAAAGATCGCTATTCTTCTCCTGGACGTCATCGGTACACTCTGAGATAGGGATGTAGAAATGAAGTAAAAAACTTACTTAATATAATTAGTTTTTATTTAGAACACAATTACATGAAACTTGTTGCTACACCGTATTTTTCGGAAGATTTCACCTTTTTCAGGAAGTTTTTTTTCTCTTTTACGTATTTATAAAACTCCATGCAAGTCACCTTGTAGTTAAACAGTCACGGTAAGGCTGATTCCACAATCTCTGTCAGCTGTAGATTTCTTTCATCAGTCCACTGGGCCGACATCAGCGAAAATACTCTTTTCAACAGAGGCGTTGTGTGGGAATAGAAAACAAATACTCGCATAATTTTAGCAGTTGGCATTCGCGTTCAGGATTTTATGTTTTCATAAGAAAGTAAATCCACCTTTATTCCACGGAGTGTTTAGACTTCCATTCTTCCGAGTCAGGCTTAGTTTGTAAAAATCTCTTCAGATACATATGTATTCCTGAAGAAAATTGTCACCTGAAATATTCACAACATTTGTAATCATGTACATAATAGTAATTTCAATCATCATTCAAGCTGGGGCTTCGGATAGCGTCATCCAATCAAATACTTGATGTTATTAAAAGCTGTATCCCACTTATCTAAGTAATCAAATGTTATGTACAGAAAGGCATTGTCTCTTCCTCAAATTTCGAAGTAAAATTAATTATATCTTGGCTATGGTTCTCATTCTTTAATTTGTTCGAATTCATCTTGGTTTGCATACTGATAACATTGGCAGTCTTCATTTCAGACATCTTTGAGTGTCGATTAAAATATTTCTTATTTCATTTATCGAGACTTTATTCTTCTTTGTGCCTTTTTTTTTTTTTTTTTTTCAAACAGAGCCACATTTGACTACAAAAACATCGAGTACATTCCACTGATCGGACTATAGAAAACATCTGTAATTATTCTGGGTAGTCTGTCTTTGGCATCAAAAAATTGTTGTAGTGGAATCCAAAGCTTAAGAATTCATCTTGTTTTTGAGTGAGACAGGAGAGTCAGATAATTGACATCAACATATAAGCATAACTATTTCAGCTTCTCTGTCCTTGAAAAATAATTAAATATTGTCACGTAGAAGAAGGTTGGCTCAAATGGCTCTGAGCACTATGCGACTTAACATCTGAGGCCATCAGTCCCCTAGAACTTAGAACTACTTAAACCGAACTAACCTAAGGACATCACACACATCCATGCCCGAGGCAAGATTCGAACCTGCGACCGTAGCGGTCGCGCGGTTCCAGACTGAAGCGCCTAGAACCGCTTGGCCACACAGGCCGGCGATAGAAGAAGGTGTAAGCAGATGAATGACGAATACTAACCTCACTTAACGAAGGTTCATTCAGCACTTGCACATACAACAGCGCAGAGAGAATTGCCTCTGGCCAGAACACATAGGGTATATATACAGCTACAGAACATTCCAGTACAATGATTCTTGACACTTGTGGATACTTCTAAAATGTTCTCGAACCGAATATAGAAATTAAAATTATACATTCCAGTTGAGTTTTAAACTCACGATCCTCAATAGTTTAGTATCATAACCACCACACCACAGAGCTACTCAGCTTCTTCTGCAACATTGCTCCCTCCTAAAGAGAACAGCGACTCAGTGTTACATCCTCCAGGTCCGGGAACGAGTCATCGGTCCTACATACTCTGACTCCTGATGACTGATGCTCGCCCTGGCAGTGATCTTCTGGAGCTTCGAATTTACACTGGGTTGCAGGATCCTTGTAGGGTTTCATTCGAAGGACGTGGACCGTATCTCTGATCTTTCGTCGTCTTGTGTTGCGGTCGAAATCTTAAACTTCATAAGTAACATCAGACAACTGTCTTACAACGTCATAAGGTCCAAAGCAGTGCCTGAGGAGCTTCTCAGAGAGACCAATCTTCCGAACAGGAGTGAAGATCCAGACGAGGTCACCAGGCTGGTAGGCAACAGGGCGGTGGTTCGCGTCATATCTTTGGCGATCGTTTTCTTGAGCCTGCAGCGTGCAGAGTCGAGCTAACTGCCGAGCTTCCCCAGCTCTGGTTAACACCTGGCCGATGTAGTCGTCGTCCACGTCATCAGGATGTAACTGGAACACAGTGTCCATCGTCATAATCGCCTCACGCCCATGCACCAGGAAAAAGGGCGTAAATCCTGTGTGGTCGTGTTTGTGTTGTAGGCAAACGTCACGAAAGGTAGCATCTCATCCCAGTTACTCTGCTCAACGTTGACGAACGTTGATAGCATGTCGGCCAAGGTCTTATTAAGGCGTTCAGTAAGCCCATTAGTTTGCGGATGGTAGGCAGTTGTCCTGTGATGAGTAATGTTGCACCGACGGTTTATCTCTGTCACAAGATTCGATTGAAAAACTATCACTCGATCCGTAATTAACGACCTTGGGGCACTGTGTTTTAATACAATGTCTTCCACGATGAATTTGGCTAACTCGGATGCTTTGGCTGTTTTCACGGCTTTTGTAATGGCATAGCGTGTCAGATAATCAGTCCAAACAATAATCCATCTATAGCCACTAGCAGACGTTGGAAATCGTCCGAGGTCAATACCAACACACTGGAAAGCGTTTCGGCTGGTGGAATTGGTATGAGTCGGCTGGGTGGTTTCAGTGCGACACATAGTGACGGACACTCCTGAATAAACCTGGCCAGAAAAATCTGTTGCGGATCCTATCGTTGTTGTTGTTGTGGTCTTCAGTCCAGAGACTGGTTTAATGCAGCTCTCCATGCTACGCTATCTTGCGCAAGCTTCATCATCTCCCAGTACCTATTGCAACCTACATCCTTCTGAATCTGTTTAGTGTATTCAGCTCTTGGTCTCCCTCTACGATTTTTACCCTCCGCGTTGCCCTCCAATACTAAATTGGTGATCCCTTGATGCCTCAGAATATGTCCTACCAAGCGACCCCTTCTTCTAGTCAAGTTGTGCCACAAATTTTTCTTCTCCCCAATTCTATTCAATACCTCTTCATTAGTTATGTGATCTACCCATCTAATTTTCAGCATTCTTCTGTAGTACCACATTTCGAAAGCTCCTATCGTATGTCTTAATAAATCCTAAATGTCCGGCCGCAGGTGTGTCACGGAATTTCTGTAGAACATCTAAGCGCGTGTGTTTAGGAATCACTGGTAGCCACCTCTTTCCAAACGGATCAAAGTTTTTCTTGCAAAGTAATGCCATTAACTACCTTAAACAGTCCTTTCACATTCTCTGGCCGATTTAAGGCAAGCATAATTTGAGATATCTTACGTGATGACTGGGTGTTGTGTGATGTCCTTAGGTTAGTTAGGTTTAAGTAGTTCTAAGTTCTAGGGGACTGATGACCATATATGTTAAGTCCCATAGTGCTCAGAGCCATTTGAACCATTTTTTTGAGATATCTTGGCGTCCTTGTTCTGCTCAGCAGAGAAAAACTGGAGTGCGGAGAGACAGTCACTATCTTCATCAAAGTCTTGATGGTCTTGCACAGGGTTTCTTGAGAGTCAGTCGGCATCTTGGTGTTTTCTTCCACTCTTTTACACTGTGGTAATGTCATACTCTTGAAGACGTAGTGCCCATCTGGCGAATCGTCCTGTTGGATCCTTAAGACCTGTCAGCCAGCAAAGTGAATGATGGTCTTTAACAACTGTGAATGGTCTTCCTTAGAGATACTGTCCAAATCTGCACGTGGCCTAGATCACAGCAAGACATTCTCTTCCTGTAGATGAGTAGTTTCTCTCTAATTTTGTAAGTGTCCTAGAAACATAGGCTTATAACCTTCTCTTTTCCATCCGAGAATGACGTCATGGCTACACTTTTGTAAGACGATGAATTCTAAGGGCTGTGTATGGCCACTTATAAACACACGAATGACATATCTTCCTATAGGTTTTACATATTTCTCATTAGCCACCTTCAGCAGAGATGTTTTGCTGTCGACGAAAATGGTTTTCTGCAGCTGGCAACGGTACTTCTCCGAAATGACTGAATATGATGCTCCAGAGTCCATATGAGCTTGGGCTGGTCGGCCATTCATGAGGATATCGACGTAGTTTCCTATCGTTTTTGTAGTGATCAACGGCAGAGGATTTCTCTCTTCGGTGGCCTCATCTCCAAGGAAGGTCGCACCCTTTAGTTTTCCAGGTTGCGGAGGCTGGATGATCGGCTGGAGCTTCTAAACGGCGATGGAGACCTTGATCGGCATGTTGGGGAGCGTCCTCTCCAGCGGCTAGCTTGCGGCGATGGTGACCTACGTCGTCCTGCACCCACATCTTCTTGTTAATCTTCGTCGTCCCGGAGTTGGCGTCGGCTAAGGTCGATCTGCTGTGTTCTGGCGCGAGCGTCATCAAATATCCACCGCCTTTTTCGACAATAGCGCACATGTCCAGGTCGTCTGCAGTGGAAACATATTGGTCGGTTATCCTGGGTACTCCAGACGTCAGTCTTCCTTGGTGCCCAAACAGGTTCCTCATGCAGCATTGTAGAACGTAACTTCGCCTGGGTCTCGATTTTTTTACCGTTTTAAAGGGAAATGAAGGACGAGAGATTGGGTTCAATGTCTGTTCCACTTCTTCCCTCATGACATCTTGAAGTGTCTCGGTTTTTTGCTCGCCGTGCAATCCAGGTGCCTTCCGAACTTCCTCTCTCACTATCTGACGAAGAACACTTGTGAAATCAGCTTCTTCCTTCATCACAGACATCGATACGACGTTTGGAAGCCGTTCAAACTTCTTGCGTGTAATTCTTTTTTGATGCATTATCTCGATATAATGGCACCATTTTATGAAGCCGTCTGCTGTCGAAACCTCCTTCAGGAGTAGGGAGGGCTTGATACATGTCCTCAGCAACACCATTCATGAGATGAGCAACCTTATCTTCCTCCTTCATTCTAGGATCCCCTATTTTACACAGCTCCAAGACGCCTTGAATGTAGGACGCTGTCGTTTCTCCTGGACGCTGTGCCCTGCACTTTAATTTATCTTCAGTCTTGCACTTCTGTCATTGTGTGTCACCGAAATTCTTGCGCAGTTCCGCCTGGAATTCTTCCCAGCTTGTGAACTTCTCCTCGTTGTTCTCATACCACTGCTTGGCAGTGCCCTCCAAGTAGAAAAATACGTTAGCCAAACACACGGTATCATTCCATTCGTTAAATTTGGCCATACGCTCATATACCTTCAGCCACTTGTTTGGATCTTGGCCATCGTCACCAGAGAACCGGGAAGGATGTCTCATGTGGTAGCACACCGTTGCTGTCATCGTAACGTCCCCTTCTTCTTTTGTCTCCGGTAGATTCCGATCTGTTGAATATGGCTCGAACTGAGGCTTCTCGCCACGTAAACGGCGGGTCTGTCGTGGCGTGATGCGCTATCACTGGTTCCAATACCCAGCGTCTCCACCAGAATAATGTCACATAGAAGGAGGTGTAAGTAGATGAATGACGAACTTCACTTAACGAAGGTTTATTCAGCGCATGCACATACAAGGGAGCGGACGGAATTGCCTCCGGCCAGAACACATACAGTATATATACAGCTACAGAACATTCCAGAACAAAGATTCTTGACATTTGTCGATGCTTCTAGAATGTACTCGAACCGAATATAGAAATTAAACTTGTACAGTCCAGGTGAGTTTTAAATTCACGACCCTCCATTCAACAGTTTAATATCATAACCACTACACCACGGTGCTACTCAACTTCTGCTGCCACAATATTTTCATGACGATTATTTTAGTGTCCACAGTTAAGAGAGTAGCTGCGCTTGATGTAGTATTGTGGAGAATTTGGATAGGGCATCCAATTCCTTCTACATTTTTTTCCGAGTTTTTCTTTAATTTGGTGAAACACATTCCACTGGCTGCGACGATAAAGCCGTCCGAAGTTGGTTCTGGTATTGTCTCCACAAACAGCAATTATTTTATCTAATGGAATCTGCAGTTATCTTAAAGTGTCTAGACAAAACTTTGCAATTGTCTGCGATGTTTCGTTGTTTAGCGAATCAAATTTGAACACCTTCTGTAGAATACCGTCAGTTTAAGTGAAGTATTAAACAACTAAAGGAAACATCTTTTTGTAGTGTTGGCAGAAGAGCCAACACTGTGTTTCTAGAGGAGGCCGAAATGCACGCGTTTAATTACACGCTGACTGGCGTGAGGTCTGGAGCAGGACAATATCTTGAGAATTGCAAATAAAGTACGTAGTTGATATAATACTTAACTTTAATCCACAATTGTAGAACATCGCTCTTGATGATACATGCTTCACATAATAAATATCAGTTGAATACGGCGCCTTGCTAGATCGTAGCAAACGTAGCTGAAGGCTATGCTAACTGTCGTCTCGGCAAATGAGAGCGTATTTGTCAGTGAACCATTGCTATGAAAGTCGGCTTTACAACTGGGGCGAGTGCCAGTACGTCTCTCTAGACCTGCTGTGTGGTGGCGCTCGGTCTGCTATCACTGACAGTGGCGACACGCGGGTCCGACGTATACTAACGGACCGTGGCCGATTTAAAGGCTACCACCTAGCAAGTGTGGTGTCTGGCGGTGACACCACACTTTTCATCCTTGTAGTTCGATGCGTCAGTGCCAATACCGTAAGATGAAACTACTTGCAATTATTTTATGCATCCGGATACGAATGTGGAGCGAGAATATTTTTAAAAATCGCTGTAGCTGAAGGTACTTGCATCGTCGATACAGAATACGCTACACGCAACGCTATCTGTGAGACGAACTTATCAACTTAAACTTGTTGATATAAATAAAACTAACTGAGGCTGCATTTACATATTCCGCTAGCAGAAGGCGTTACTTCAGTGCTTGAGCCAAGCTCGTAGCAGTATTTTGCAAAATCGGGGCAAAACTGGGTTTTGTCGGGATATCGGGACAAGAAGGTCCACAACGGCGATGAGACGGATGGCAACCCTACACTGAGGCATATGCAAACCTTCAAGCTTAGAAACATGATTGGCTATAGAACAGACCGCAGAAATAGAAGCGTAGCGGTATTGTCATTTTCTTAAGAAATTATAACACTCGCAATCAGGTGTAAGAGACTCTATCACCACCAACTGCTCTTGCAGCGACAGCAACAAAAATTTACACCGAACACGAAAAGATTACATATCTCAGCCCTTTATAAAAAGTTAATAACTATTCAGAAACACAGAAGATAAACGAAAAATTAAAAAAGAACTGTCAAGGGAACTTCACAGAAGTGCCTTATAACAGTGAACTGAGCTCTCGGAAGACAAAATGGTGAACTTGCTGCTACAGACCAAAAAAGAATGGAAATTATTAAAGGCACTAAGAGAACAAAAACTTCAGAAAACTGTATTGCAAAGTCCCGCAGAACTCTTATACGACCCATTACACAAAACAGAAATACTGCACCAACGTATGAAGCTCAGAACAATGTCGAGTGGCCAGACATCCAATACAGATACGCTGCAGAAAACAAGACGCAGCAACAAGCACAAGAAATTAGGAACACAAGCAGGCAAACTGCTGCACAAGAGACAACGCCAACAGAAGTCAGAAAATATTCAGAAACTTGGTATCACACTCAGTCCTGGACGAGACGGTATTTTAAACATTAACCTAAACATCTCCCTACCCATAGTGCTCAGAGCCATTTGAACCATTTGAGCATTTCCCTAGATAACCGACGGTCTTAATGGCGAGAATTTTTAACACTTGCTTACAACAAGAATATTTTTCGACAGCTTGGAAAACTTCACGAATAGTACCAGTACCACCACCTAATAAAGACCTGCATCATCTACATAATAACAGACCAATAAGGTTGCTACCAAACATGTCAAAAGTATTCGAAAAGTGTTAAACGACTCAGACCAACCACTTATCGAGAACGAGATAATCAGACCAGAGCAGTTCGCTTTTCAAACATTATCTACAGAATTACAACAATGACAGATATATTTCATGATAGAGCATAACTTCAGCGAGAGTATAGTGCCAAAGCTTTTTGGTTAGTAAAGTTATTTGAAAATAGTGATTAACAATTAATAGTCCGTTAAACACAACAAATGTGCATTTGCTGTGATTCATCCCAAATACAGAGTTGTATTTTAGACAGCCCTAACGCTACTTTCCGTGAATTCACAAAATAATTGTATCCGACATGCTCTTGTTCAATATTAGTAGACATATAGTCTAAACAACGATTCTGACTTATTTCTAAAAAAATTCTCCTTATGTGCAAAGGCAAATGCTCATCAAACGACAGTTTTACAAATGAAAGTGTTTCTACATGACAGCGTGTAGAAACTTTAAAACGTATTGTGTGTGTGGGGGGGGGGGGGGGGGAGGGGATTATTAGAAGCATGAAATCATCTGTGTCAAAAATTGTATGTATTAGGAGTCAATGGAGTGGAGAAAAATTCATTTATTCAAAACACCTGAAAAAAATTTCTGAAGAAAATCGATGCAGTTAAACAAAACACATGCTGTAAGCAATTACTATTGGGACATAATTACCCACAAACTATGCAATAAAATTACAACATAATGCAGCGAATAAAGCAAGATGCTGCCTTAAGGCATAACTGAGAATATTTGCTTCAGATACGCATATTTTATACCTCAGTAGTCTGCTTTGGCACTAATATGGGGGAGGACGACGGTTCAATCCCGCGTCCGGCCATCCTGATTTAGGTTTTCCGTGATTTCCCTAAATCATTCCAGGCAAATGCCGGGATGGTTCCTCTGAAAGGGCACGGCCGACTTCCTTCCCCATCCTTCCCTAATCCGATGAGACCGATGACCACGCAGTCTGGTCTCCTTCCCCAAGCAACCAACCAACCAACCACTAATATGGCGGCTGCATAAGAAACAATGATGCCCAGACCTCTCTATATAAAATTTGTTTACAATTATATGCCCATGAAAACCACAGTATATTGAAATATACAGATAAGATAAGAACAAATAATCCTTATATTCCAAGGTGGTTATAACTGAACTTCCGCTACTGGAGAGGGCGCCCGTGAAAACCGAGAGCCGGCCGCGGTGGCCGTGCGGTTCTGGCGCTGCAGTCCGGAACCGCGGGACTGCTACGGTCGCAGGTTCGAATCCTGCCTCGGGCATGGGTGTGTGTGATGTCCTTAGGTTAGTTAGGTTTAAGTAGTTCTAAGTTCTAGGGGACTTATGACCTAAGATGTTGAGTCCCATAGTGCTCAGAGCCATTTGAACCATTTGAAAACCGAGAGATCGGAAAACACTGAAACATTATGGAAACATTTGTATGGACCTGCGGAAGAGAAATAACGAATAAACTACTGAAAGAAAGGCATTTTCTTTTATACATGAGGGAGTAACATTTGTTAAGTGCACACCATGTTCACGTTCCAAGTTACAAACGTTGCTCAATGTGACGACCATCTGCATCCACGACAGTCTGAAACCGCTCTGAGATACAGATGTTCGCAGCAACTTTTCGAATGGAGGACCATGGAATGTTCAACTGTCGTCACACAGCTCGCGCACTGCTTGAGATTACACATTGCGTCCAGCATTTTCAGCCGTGGCAACAGTAACTTCATCAACTTGTGGCGTACATCGCCGTCAGCTTCTAGGAGCAATTTCCAAATCGTCAGTTAATTCGAACTTCCGAGTCAAGTTCTGCAACCCCTGTGCGTAAAGTGGACTTTATTCCTTCAATGCGTCGATACTCGCGAACAACAGCAGCACTTTCGCTGCTGTTTTGATAGAACAGCTTTAGAAGTAAAACCCTGCTTACCTTGTCCAGATCCACGTTGACTGTCTGCAACTATAATGTACAGTGATGGTTGTATTTCAATCCTACGTCGTCGTACCAATACCGGCGCCTAACGGTAAGTCATAGAACTGACACTACCAACAACTTAAGCCTGCAGCGCACAGTCTGAACATCAGTCCTATAAAATTGGGTACCCACACGGTAAATATTTTCCGTCTACACTGGCCCAAGTAGCGAAAGTTTAATTACAACCCTCCTTACATTAAGCAGAGGCATCGTGAGCTGCTGTCCACACAGGATATCTGGAGACAAAAAACCCATTTCCGAATGACTCAAACAAAATTCGAGTACTTCTGGTCAGAATACCAAGCTCGATTCAGAAATTAGATACTCACATTAGGGATGCAGTTTCACGAAGGGTGGAACAGATAATGACACTTAAATATTTGGAAATTTGCGGTTCCCTATTATCTTTGCAAATGACCCCAAGAATCTGTATCATTTCTACATTAAATTTTTTGTGTCCCGAAAATTCTTTGTGTTCCTATGTGAGGTACTGGATGCTATCGACGGTGCTTTGAAGTGTCGTTTTAAGGTGAGTAATGTAATAACGTCGCCCTCGCCCTTTTCATTTGTGTGAATTGTTGTGACAGAGGTTTGTGTGCGAGTTGAAACGAATGTGGTTAAAAAGCAGAAAATGCGATAAAAGAACTAAAAAGCTAACCGACACAAGATCACACGCACTCTCTGCCAATCTCACTCATGATCATCCACTCAATCACACTAGCTCAAAAAAATGGAAAACAACGCCACAAATGGGGAGATGTAAAAAGAGATTAACATCAATATGTGGCTGATTGATCACTTCAAAAAAAAAAAAAAACACCAAACACGTCATCCGAAAATTTCAGGAAAGAAGTCAGACGGGAAATCTTACGGCAAAAGCACCACACGTTGGAGTGTCCTCTCGCTGGAGAAAGAAGCCATGCGTCATAGAGCTCTGACCTATGCGAAAACAAATAAGGAGGAACTTGTGGTGTCACCGCCAGACACCACACTTGCTAGGTGGTAGCCTTTAAATCGGCCGCGGTCCATTAGTATACGTCGGACCCGCGTGTCACCACTGTCAGTGATCGCAGACCGAGCGCCACCACACGGCAGGTCTAGAGAGACGTACTAGCACTCGCCCCAGTTGTACAGCCGACTTTGCAAGGAACGGTTCACTGACCAATACGCTCTCATTTGCCGAGACGATAGTTGGCATAGCCTTCAGCTACATTTGCTACGACCTAGCAAGGCGCCGTATTCAATTGATATTGAGATTCTATTAATGTATCATCAAGAGCGATGTTCTACAAATGTGGATTAAAGTTAGGTATTCTAGAAGCTACGTACTTTTCTTTATAGCATTCATTACGTATCCTGTTTCAGACCTCACGCCAGCCTGCGTGAGTTTAAGCGCTTGCCTTTCGGCTTCCTCTCATTGTGTCTAGGCTGTCTTGTCTAGACACAACAGAACTCATCCTGCCTGCTTGGCTGCAAGGAGGTAACCAAGGTTTTTTTTTTTTTTTTGAACTTGACTAGAAACAGCTGACTGCCTGTTACTCCAAGCCAGTCTTCCTCCCATCGACGAGTGACTCTGTACCTCAACAGTGAGGCGAGAGCATGCAGGCGGATGGTACACTGAACTAAATGAGGACCGCAGCACACCCTTGGCTGCTACATCCACCCTTTGATTCCCTCAAGACTCATGTGTCCTGACACGAAGAAGAAAGACACCTTCTTCCTCAACCCTTGTAGTCGGAGGAGGTCGTCCTGGATATTGCGGACAGCTTTATCAGCTTAGCACAAGTGTTGTAGAGAGTGACGAACACTCACTGAATCGTAACAGACAAGGAATTTATACTCGAAATACATCTCTTCTGCTCAGAGCTTGCAAGATCGCGTATAAGTCCGCGTCGAAAACAGTAACCTCTTAAGGTAGTCGGATCTTGAGGACACGATCAGTGAAAACAACAGATCAATCAGTGCAGTCCCACTGCTTAAAACCATCGGCAAATTAAGTTACAGAGTTATGCTGCTCATTTGAAAGTCATAAAGTAATGTATTAAAAAACATATGCAGGAGTCCAACATCTACTGTACTGCACTAAATCTAAAAACACTCAAGGCCTCTACAGTAACCAGGGTGGCGGGCAGTAGAACCTGAGTTGGAACAACTTTCTCCACACAAGTGAGTCCAGCACACACTGCACATAGGTCGCAAATGGCCTTGTTATTTGTGGACGATTGGTGATAGATGAGTAACAGTATGGTGTGCAGCTGAATTCGGAGGTGCAAGCAACTTACATGGCTGCTGCACCATGACGAGCTGCCACTGGAGGATGAGTGGTGGTTCCCCAGACTATTGGGGCAATGTTCGTTCTGAGCCACTCTACATTGTTGCCAGATGTATCCACGATGGTGGCGATGACGCCATCAAAGATGGCGGCATGTAGACTTGGCAACAGCACATGATGTCATACAAAATAGCGGCCGTGACGGCACCCAATATGGCAGATTTTGGTGGGAAGATTGGTCAACCTGGGGCTACCTCCGCTAATCTAACACCCCCTCCCCTCCCCGAGAAAAATGGCGGGAAGTTCAAATTCCAACAGGATATTGCATCACACCACGGTTATCACCTACTAATCTAAGAAAGTCGCCCAAAGATAAGTCACTTGGGCTACCCACCGCTAACCTAAGTCACAGGACCGCGTCCTCCTCCTAGGAACCGGTACCAAGTTTGAATTTTGCGTAAAGAAACGTCAATTCGCGTATCTCTACTAAGCTAAGAAAATGACACGAAAGAAAGGTTACCTCGACTAACCTAAGTCATCCAACCGCCACCTCCTCCTAGTTCAAATGGCTCTGAGCGTTATGAGACTTAACATCTGAGGTCATCAGTTCCCTAGAACTTAGAACTACTTAAACCTATCCAACCTAAGGACATCACAAACATCCATGCCCGAGGCAGGATTCAAACCTGAGATCATAGCAAAAAAATGGTTCAAATGGCTCTGAGCACTGTGGGGACTTAACTACTGAGGTCATCAGTCCCCTAGAACTTAGAACTACTTAAACCTAACTAACCTAAGGACATCACACACATCCATGCCCGAGGCAGGATTCGAACCTGCGACCGTAGCGGTCACGCGGTTCCAAACTGAAGCGCTTAGAACCGCACGGCCACACCGGCCGGCGAGACCATAGCAGTCGCACAGTTCCAGACTGAAGTGCGTAGAACTGGCTCAGCCACACCGGCCGGACCTCCTCCTAGAGATTTATGGGTAAAGGACTCGACCAGTGCTGGACATAAGACTTTATTTTGCATGCACCATCTTTATTTAACAATTTGATGCATTACAGCTATCAGATGTGTTCACCACTTCACCACAAGGTCTGCACTCCAACTGATCTAGTGCCACAAGAGGGCGCTGTCGTCCATTCCCTGACACGATCAAGATGGTGGGGGGAAATGCGGGAAAACGACTCTGCCTGTGCTGGACATTAGACTTTATTTTGCAGGCAGTGACTCCACATGAGATCTAGATTCCAACTGACCTAGTACACAGTATCACCACCAGAGGGGCGCTGTCATCCCTCCTGTGATGTAATCCAAGATGGGTGGTCTGGAGGGGGAAAATGGCACAAAAATGACTCAGCCTGCTCTGGGCTGCTGGGGAGAGTAAGGAAGGAGTGTACCCAATTTATTTTGGAACATTTTATTTAGGGATGGAGTATATTTATCACACCGACACAAAACACTCGCCCTGATGTGCTTGGCGCAAGAATACACAGTCTGCAGGCCTGTAAACTACTCCTAAATAATGCTCTCCAGACACGCAAACAACTCCTAATTTGCCAAAATAATTTCAGTTCAGACATGCAGACTCCTCCTAAATAATGCAGCGTAGTGATATGTAGGCACGCTCAGTACTCGTAAACTGTCCAAATAATGCATAGCACTGCCTACAGACCTGCTTGCAAAATAATCCAACAGACACGCAATCACCACGCGCAAAGACCATCCGCCACCCCCTGTCCACTGTACCACACAGGATGCTAGCGACAGCCCCTGCGAAGTGACATGACTATAAGCTGTCAAACCACACACAGACGCCCTCAAGCATGAGGCGGCGACATCCCTTTCATACTTGACACCTGAGAAATTCCGCTCGAAATACATGTTCACCTAGACACCGGTGCTGACGTGACCGGGCAGGAGCAAAGATGCCCCACCGGCACTAAGTCACAGCCACGAGCTGCTGCCGGATGCAGGTGAAAATTGCCTCTAGTTTCGAGTATACAGTCACAGAACTCCAAGGCAGACCCCGTACGTGAGACGCCTCCATGCAGTACGTGTCTTTACAGAGTACCACAGGGTGCATTGTTCCTAGCGTGACATGAGACACGCGTCTAGCCCTGCTTAACTGCCCAGTCTGACTGACGCAGCGCCACAAAGAGCACGTGTGTAGCTACAAACCTTCGCAAGCGCATCTAACAAGGTTCTCAACCTTGTACTGATGTCATGTGAATATGTAAAAAATAAGAACCAAGTTCACCTTGCGGAAATTGTATGGTGTCCCAGAAATAGTTAACACTCGCTTTCTTGTGTCCCAGCTTGTATGCATGAAATTTCTGGACCTAATAGAACCTGTTTACGAAAATAACTCAGAATATCGTCGAATGCAGTCTTCCTCGCGGACCTAACGTGGTACCCAGTCCGTCACATGTTACACTTCCTGCTTTCAATGCACACGCAAACGTTCCATCCTCTGTGTAGAGGCTCCTACATCCCAGCACAAAGGATTGGAATGAATCGAGCATTATGATTGGCTCTTATCGAATTTACCCACCAAATTACTGTTGCCGCCGGTATCGAAGCACCGTCTGCTTTTCCCTTTGGCAGACGAGAATTTCAGCGGTTATTTTACACAGATCGCTAAATTGCATTGACGGTAAACCCGCAAAGTTGTCTACAGATCATCAAATACATACGAGACTCATAAGAATATTGGAAGCAAGGAAGATATTTACCAGTGTAACTACAATAAAATATTATGATTTCTGCTACAGTCTGACACCGATCGATGTACAGGTAATGTCTCTTCTCGACGACTGTGCTTCTGGAACGAATCTCGGTATCTATAGCGCACATAATTTTCCACTTAAAAAATCTCTTTCATACCCTCGCGGTTATCCATGTGCTGAATCTATACATCCCTCAGAATAGGACACACAGTCATCCTCTCCATTCACGCTACAACATAAACCATAGTAACTTTACAATGCAATATATACACATTTTACACAACGTAAGTCACAGTAACTTTCCGATACAATATATACACATTTTACGCAAACAGTGCAGTTATCTTTTATATCTGTACAGCACCCGAAAAAATTCTGGTATGCCTACACTCACACCGGCTATATGTCACATGCTTCTCAGTCCTGGGGAAGTAACGTCAGCCTTTTTTTCTTTCTGCAGATGTGACTTCGGCGGCAATAAACTATTTTACACTGATCGCCATATTGCACTGACAAGTAAACCTCGCAAAGTGCTATTCCTATCGTCAAATACGGAAACACTCTTATATGGACGTACCCAGCTAGGCTGCCCCCCCCCCCCCCCCCTCTAAAAGATATTAAAAGATATTCGCGCAGATCCGGGAGTAATTTTTTCGTCTTCGGCACATTTCTGTCGGCAGGGAAGTTTATAGAAATAATAAATTTAGCGATAAGCAATCCGCTCTGCTACACGCAGGCACGTTACGTCGCCAAGGAACAGCGTATTCACTTGTAGGCAGTAAGCGATCGTGACTATGTGAAATTTCTAACGAACAACATGGTTTCTCCTACCATATTTAAATGTAAAATGCTTTTCTGCTCCTAAACTATTAATTTTTTAGTTACAGCTTACGCTAACTGTAGATTAATAGCAGTTGAAAAAAAAATGGTTCAAATGGCTCTAAGCACTATGGGACTTAACAGCTGTGGTCATCAGTCCCCTAGAACTTAGAACTACTTAAACCTAACTAACCTAAGGACATCACACACATCCATGCCCGAGGCAGGATTCGAACCTGCGACCGTAGCAGTCGCGCGGTTCCGGACTGCGCGCCTAGAAGCGCGAGACCACCGCGGCCGGCAATAGCAGTTGACGTGCAGGTTATGACAAGCAGTAGAGCGAAGAGCGAGACATTTGGTGTAAGTGATTTATAAAATAATTTTTAGAACGTTCTACAACACTGGCCATCACCGAAAAAACTACCAGGCACTCCAGTAAAAACCTCTTTAGGGCTGCCTGAAGCCCTTGCTCACTTGCATTATTTAATGAGTCCATTTTCTGGATTGTTACTAAGTGACGAAGAAAGATTATTTACCAAGAAATTATCGGCGGCTAGAGTGCTAGTGGAACGCACGTTCGGATTTTTGACGAGCAAGTTGCATATTCTCCCTAAGAAAAAAACTCCTTTAGAACACGAAGACATTGTTATTCAGTGCATCTCCTTCTTTCAGAACATATTAATCGATAAAGGTAGACCCAAAATCTCCCTTCAGTTGAGTTTTTACCAGGACATAATCGAAAACAGCGCTTTGAAACCTGCTTTCAGAAGCAAACAGTGGAGCTTCAAGAAGGATGAGGAGCGGAGGAGAGGAGTTCAAAACCTGTCAAATGTCATTATTGCAAATTTACCTCATGAATCGTTTATTGAATACTGTAACTACTGGGGCTATCATTTCTTTATTAAAATGATAAACTTTGTACGTAACTCAAATATGATAATATACAAACTTAATGCGTTTCTTGTCTGTAGTATTTTTGGTAGTTATTTATTTTAATTTTTTGTACTTATACAGTTCATTCCAAGGTTGGCATACCAGACCTCTGCCGTGGCAGTGTTTGTTTTTCTGACCCCACAACACGGGATGTTGACGTACATATGGGACTTTCGATGTCCATCGCAAGAAATCGCATCCAACGATCGCACGAAACAAAACTCGGAGCTTCCGTGCAGCACTGTTCTGCATCGCTCTGCTCAGCCCGCAGTGTAAATGGGCAACTTGAAACCAAGCTGCCCCCCCCCCCCCCCACCATCGCTCATTACATGATTTCAGCTTCCATTCCATTTTCATCGCTTGGTTCTGCTCAACATCGCATTGTATTTCATCGGGGGAGCAGTGTAAATTTAAACTAAACTACTAATTTTTTTTATTGTTCCATGGAGTTATTGTAACCACCAAATGGACATGAGGAAATTTTTAATAAAAAAAATGGTTCAAATGGCTCTGAGCACTATGGGACTTAACATCAATGGTCATCAGTCCCCTAGAACTTACAACTACTTAAACCTAACTAACCTAAGGACATTACACAACACCCAGCCATCACGAGGCAGAGAAAAATCCTTGACCCCGCCGGGAATCGAACTCGGGAACCCGGGCGTGGGAAGCGAGAACGCTACCGCACGACCACGAGATACGGGCAATTTTTAATAAAAGGTGAGTTTAGTTACATTACATACTTCTTTGCTCGCGATTTTTAAGAGGCAGGATGTTTAACTAAATTTTTTTTCTGTAGATATTATTTTATTATACTGTAATCTGTGAAGCAATAATAGTGGTTATTAGTATTCGATGTTCTCTATACAAATGCGATATGGTGCATAAACAAATTCATGCTATTTATGCTGGAACAGCTCTGCTGACATGTTCAACGAATAATGTATAATGAAATGTGACTCGAAATATCTTGAGAGTGTTACAACAGCAAATTACTTTCGTTCCAGACATAAGTTGATTGTTGCTTGAATTACAATTCTGTCTGCTTCGTGTTGCATTTACTAAAAGTCATAGGAGTGTAAATGAAGTGAATATATTAACAAGTTCACAAATAACAATAATATCTCATGGCTCACAGCCAGGTGAAAGTAATTGAGAAATTTGCGGCAAATCCTAGAAGATTATTACTGAATTAAAAAGCTGTATTTTTAAACAAGTGCATTCTTATATTTAAAATGTTTATTGAAAGCAGTTTTTCACTAGTTTACTGTTTTATTTCATAAGAAATGCTGCATGTTCTCTCGGATTGTGCAAGTGCATTCTTGAATTTAAAATGTTTATTAAAAGCAGTTTTTCACTGGTTTACTGTTTTATTTAATAAGAAGTGCTGTATGTTCTCTCGAGTTCTTGTTTCCTGAGACTAGTATGACCTGCCCCCCCCTCCCCCTCCCCCCCCCCCCCTTGTTCAGATCCTGGGTACGCCCTTGGACTCTTACTCAATTACACTGCTCTCCCACTGAGGACAGGAGCTTTAAAATTAGAGCATTAAACCAATCTCCAACGCAGCAATATATAACCGCATACCGTGTCAATGTACTAATCATACAATTCACATCCTCCGCCATTCAAAATCATCCCTTTCACATCAGAGCACCCTTAGTGGACTGAAGTCGCTCTCAGCACTGCTCTACAAATTCGGGATCGTTTCCCCTCGGCACAAACACATAACTGTTTCTGCTCCAAACCTGCTTCCTTACTTGCTTGCTTTTCTACACACATCTCTAGACTCGGGGATTACAAGAACACACATATTTTCGCATGGTTCGCCATAATATTATACCATTTTCGTGGTACATCTGGATATCAAGAACTAGGCAGCACCCTACTGATCGCTAGCGCAACATAATTTCCAAGATATAGACTGGAAATTATTTCTCTACAAAGCCCAAACTTTATTGAGGTGCAGAATGCTGTAAACCAGTGAGTAACTAGAAGCAAATAGAATATCTATGTTGGTGTGTAACAGATTCCAAATCACTCCTATAATTTACAAGCCAACTAAGGTCTGTCCCATGTCTAGAGAACAGGCAAGCGTGTCTTCCACATGTTAGGTGTAGACGCCACAATCGATCCTCTCTCAACTAAATAAAGGCGCCAAATGTGCAGAAGCAGTCAACCGAACAATTTACATGGGAGGGAATAATGACCCAGTGCAAACGCATCTCCATACAAAAGCTTTTCAAATTTCCACTTGGTCACGAAAGCCACCCAACGCATACTTAATATTAGTTCGCTATTCGGTCGTTTAGAGGACGGCATAGTTAACTCAGATACATTCCTACACTCCAACAGGCCTCTGCATTCGGACAGCTGCTGCCCTTAACGTGAAATGTGAATCATTCCCACCACAGGCCATGCATACATGGAATCATTCTATAGAACCGGTCACATATATTTTTTATCATTGTACTTACAATTAAATGTTACGTTTGTGCTCTCAACTGAATGGCATTCGACAATGAGCGAAATATCGGAAATACACCCTGCTGAAGGCTGTGTCTCTGGAAAAGGAAATATCTGTACCTTTCTTACGACTAGACATAGTCATCTCCTTTACACATGTCAGAACACAGACGCATACATTATAAGCCTGATGCTCAAATGCGAACATATTATACACCCCCACTACTACTTAGTACAATACTCGACCAAGAAATGATTCCACACATGCAAAATAATACTGACCGAAAATGGGTAGGCACGTCTCTTAAGATTTTTCTTGCAAGTGCTACCACTGTGTCTTAGAAAGAGATGTATAATTGGCCAGATGTTAAAAAAAATTGCAACAACTACTGCATGTTACTGTCACAAGCGGTTTTGGTTCTACAGCTGCACACAAGTATCCATGTTAAAAGCTGTACCCGCTTTACAAATCGAGGTACAGCATCACCTCTGAATGAGTGTTTTTTCCAGACAAATATCGTGACGGTGATCGTAGGAATGTATATTATCAGACCAATACGTAGCCCACGATGCAGCCTCATGATAAAATTACCACATTTTGAAAGTGATTCAGCTAAGGAACGTGGTATGTAAGCAGTATTTGCAACTTCCTTACACTGCCCCAGCTAGATAATTCTATAGTATTTGTTGCGCGTTCTGTCTCAATACATATCAGACGTTCCGCGATACATCCACCTAGTTATAGGCAATGACTGATTGAGAAGGAACACAAACAGTAGTAGTAGATGATGTGCTGATTGAGGTCATAAGAAAATGTACAATAGCTTCTCGGACCTCTCAGATCTATAGTGTTACGCTATCCGCTAGAAATTATGTCCATAATTTGGAATCAGGTCTTTTGATTCAAGCACATACATGTGTTGGATCCTATTGATAATTCCTTTAATGATTACAACCAATACTCAGTCATATCCCTGGCACTCTCATATCTAGCAACGAGTCACCTTCCTCAAACCTGTCTGCTACAGTAAAATTACAACCTGGTTTTAGTCAGTCCATACGCATCTTGCAACTGATGCCATTTCTACAGCTTTGTACATGTGATCGTTCCATTTTGAGTCAGAACTGAGTAGAAGTCGGAGAAAGACATACCCACCACCTTCTGCAACCCATGTAGAAACAGAACGACCTGAGTTACTGCAACAGGATTTTGTTTTGACCATTCGCTGGAAAGGCGCGCAATGTTGTAAGTCTCCAAACTAGATACGGATACTACAGTCCAAAGCAGATCTGTGTCCATTCAAATCAATCAACCTAACGTGCTAACATCGTTATTCTCTACTCCCCCCCTCCTCCCCCCAGCAGAGAAAAATTAAGAACTATAAAAGTTCCACTAACTTCATCCAATATAGAAGTCACCTAGGCACAGATGCTGGTGCAACGGCACATAGCTGCGGTGCGGTCCAGCGCGGAGAAAGCATTCCTCCAAGCATTCCTAATGGGATTCCCAGTCCGTCATTGAATTCACATATCAGACTGCTACTGCTGCCTATGCGGGACGATCCTATTAAATATACAGCTTTTGATCCATTGCAGAGGCCAGTTTAAAGTTTCATCACTCGTACTGTAGGATGGTGCCCGTAACCCACAAACTATACTGTAACTCACAAGAGATGCTCCCTGTGGCCCTGTGTCATTGTCTGAAACATTGCTTTCTAACATGCTTTGTACACTGCTGTACATTTTGTTTTTCCTCCCGCAACATCAAGGTCTGTCTTAGGTCCTAAACTGGCATTAAGATGCTCTGATCCACGGCCTCTCACAGAGAACTAGACATCGCACAGTGTAAATCATATTCTTATGGCGGATAGCATAACATGTACACATCGGCTGATTTTAGATAAAAGACAGTTACAACATAAGCAAACTGGAAGAGTTTTACGGTATTGGTGTAGGTTTCCAAACTACTCTCTGAAGGTGATTCACGAGCTCTACATTTAGACCATCTCTCACACTGACGGAATAGCTGATTACTCAACGTTTCGTTTCGACTGATTCCTCATACTGCAGTCATGTACGCGATCACTGTTTCGCTGCTAGCAATCCCCAGAAGGTGTCAGCCATCCACAAAACTCATTCCCAACTCAAACAAGCGCTGTCAGTCAATCATTACTTGGTAACCAACAGCGTGCCAGTGCAAGGATGGGATGGAAAAGACACCATCAACGTACTCTAATAATAAGCAACACAGTTGATAGCGCGAAGAATTTTAGTAATTTTACAGTATTTTCAACACCGGTCAATGATGTGATAGCGTATTTCCCCAATTTCAGTATCATTGTTAAACCACCCCTCCTCCACTTTGCGAGTATCATTGCGAACGGGGTTAGACGACTGTGCAGTACGTCCATTCAGTGTTAATTTTCGAACACATAAATCATCAAAGTATACCAGACAGGACTACACATATTTCTATCACCTCGAGCTTAGTGTCTAATTTACAATCTATCTCTCCGCGTATGGGAGTCACAGAGCATTCTTGCTTTCTTAGGGTAAAATTAGAGAGTGAAAGACCCTTCTCACACTGTCATTGACCAAACCGCCCTGCAGCACCGTTAGCGAACTGACCAGAAGAAGACCGCTACACTCCATGTCTCGTGAATGAATGGAGCTTTCTGAGTCCCCACCCATCTAGAGATGCGTCCACGTCAAGGAGCTTAGCAGTCCTTATCGATATATAGTAATAGATTTCAAAGTGCCATGTTGTAATAGTTGACAGCTAATAAGAACAAGAAACGAATGATTTTTATGCGCACTGGAGCTCCATACAGATGGAGTTCGACGCATTTTTACATAAATCAAACAAGCTATCAACTCTAAAGCATTGTTCAAGAGTCTAGGATCGGTACCTGAAAGGTATTGGTATGAGAGAACAAACACATGCATTCCTAAGTCTACAACGTTCTGCACGTAAAATGGGCTACAATGTTAGATCGCCTGCGTTTCTGACCTATCAGTTGTATGGAATTTAGCGTTGTTAACATTCCATTGTGAGAAATATATTTCAAGCGCATGACACACACTATTCTTCCCAGTTTCTCTACGGTAAACTATGTTATAGAACCGTAAAACGAAAAAACAACTTCCATTAAACATTTGCTCTGCATGATACGAGCACAATATAGCTTTCTGGGGACGTATAGTGTCCACTGTTCACATCCGATGACAGTTCAGAAATTAAACGATGCCTGCATCAGGCCTATATAAAATGATCGTTAGTAGCGGGGGATACCTCCTACAAGGAAACAGATAAACATACAGCAGCAGCGTCCGACATGTGAAAATTACAAGTCATTCCGTCACTAACTCTGTAAACAGCACATCTGTCGAGCAAATGTGTACACGGGGATTGGAGGGCCTATTGCTAACTTACTTATGACGCTGAAGTCTCGATTGTACACCCAAGACGCGACAGGTGGGAGGGGGCGGGGGAGGAGGGATGGAGTACATCGCATAAATCAAAGTTCGTTTAGAGGAATGTGTCAAGTTTCATCACACATAAAATGGAAGGCCTCTGATGACCGACAGGTTTACCTTAACGATCGCAAGTAGACAGTGCTTTAAACCACATACAGAACACATGGCTGTATACAAGTAGAATGCAGGCTGTGTCACGCGACTGATGCATCCGGACAGAACACTGGAAAAACTGACCTGCAGACACTTCTCCTACGTTAGAATACGTCAGTCAACCATTAAATCATACCTTGTTACAGCTTCATCTCAATCAATCACCCGGCCCACTCTCTGTTATCCTTTAACAGAGATGCAAGTAAGTTTAGAGGTGAATGGTTCTCCGTCCCCCTGAAAAGCATCAAATATAGTAGTCAACTCGCATGTATCAATGGTACCTCAGTAGACATACAGTATAATGCTGCCTCGACGGAAAAAAATTGACTGCCTCCCTGATTCCCTTTGTTTCGATGTCAACATTTCCTCACATTCCTCTTGTTGCCGCATACTTGTTCCCATGTACAAACTGTTTAGCGTGAACCAGAAGATACGAAAGTCCTTCCTCACTTTCCCCGCATTTCGATGTATATTCGGTCAATTTATACCTATTCCCTCGTCATTTTTCGCAATTCTATCGATTTTATGTCAGATCTATCCATGCGATCATGACATAACCTCTTGTTCTATGTCCTAAAATTGCCTGTAAATGTAGCACAACTGCCAACACCTAGCCCAAATGCACTGATCAGGAGGCATAATACAGCACTGTACTAGCCTGTATCCAGTCACCTCCACATTCGGAGAGCGTTTGCTTTGTTTTCTGTATGTTGGTGTACATGCATGCCTCACAGAAGTCTCCCAGGATCCATGTTAGACCTGAGTTAGCATTCGAATGTGGATCTGCCACGCATTATATCTGCAGTGATGTTGAGATGTGGATCCACAACATGCTGTGCATGGGATAGGGTCAAATGACGTTCGGTTGAGAGTGCAGCCGTAACATTTAATTGTAAGTGTAATGATAAAACATATATGTAACCGGTTCACTAGAATGATTCCATGTATGCATGGTCTGTGGTGGGAATGATCCACATTTCTCGTTAAGGACTGCAGCTGTTGGAATGCAGAGGCCTGTTGAAGTGTAGGAATGTATCCGAGTTAAGTTTGCCGTCGTCTACATGACCGAATAGGGAACTAATACTAAGTATGTGCTGGGTCGCTTTCGTGATCAAGTGTAAATTTGAGAAGATTGTGTATGGAGATGCATTTGCGCTGGACCGTTATTCCCTCCCATGTAAATTGTTCGGTTGACTGCTTCTGCACATTTCATGCCTTTATTTAGTTGAGAGAAGATCGATTGTGGTGTGTGCATCTAGTATGTGGAAGACACACTTGCCTGTTCTCTAGACATGGAAAAGACATTAGTTGGCTTGTAAATTATAGGAGTGATTTGGAATCTGTTACGTACCAACATAGATATTGTATTTGCTTCTAGTTACTCACTGGTTTACAGCATTCTGCACCTCAATAAAGTTTGGGCTTTGTAGAGAAATAATTTCCAGTCTATATCTTGGAAATTATGTTGCGCTAGCGATCAGTAGGGTGCTGCCTAGTGCTTCATGTCCAGATGTACCACGAAAATGGTATAATATTATGGTGAACCATGCGAAAATACATGTGTTCTTGTAATCCCTGAGTCTGGAGATGTGTGTAGAAAAGCAAGCAAGCAAGGAAGCAGTTTTCGAACAGAAACAGTAACGTGTTTGTGCTGAGGGGAAACGATGCCAAATTTGTAGAGCAGTGCTGAAAGCGACTTCGGTCCTCTGAGGGTGCTCTGATGTAAAAGGGATGATTTTGTATGGTGAAGGATATGAATTGTATGATTAGTACATCAACACGGTACATGGTTATATATTGCTGCGTTGGAGATCAGTTTCATGCTCTAATATTCAAACTCCTGTCCTCAGTGGGAGAGCAGTGCAATTGAGTAAGAGCCTTTCCGTATTTGACGATAGGAATAGCACTTTGCGAGGTTTACTTGTCAGTGCAATATGGTGATCAGTGTAAAATAGTGTATTGCTGCTGAAGTCACATCTGTAGAAAGAAAAAATAGGCCAACGTTGCTACCCTAGGACTGAGAAGCATGTGACATATAGCCGGTGTGAGTGTAGGCATACCAGAATTTTTTCGGGTGCTGTACAGATATAAAAGATAACTGCACTGTTTGCGTAAAATGTGTATATATTGTATCAGAAAGTTACTGTGGCATACGTTGTGTAAAATGTGTATATATTCCATTGTAAAGTTACTATGGTTTATGTTGTGGCATGACTAGAGAGGATGACTGTGTGTCCTATTGTGAGGGACGTATAGATTCAGCACATCGATAACTGTGAGGGTATGAGAGAGATTATTTATGTAGAAAATTATGTGCACTATTGATACTGTGATTCATTCCACAAGCACAGTCATCAAGGGGAGACATTACCCGTACATCGATTGGTGTCAGACTGTATCAGCAATTGTAACATTTAGTTGTAGTTAGACTGGTACATATCTTCTTGCTTCCAATATTCTTATGAGTCTCATATGTATTTGATGATCTGCAGATTACATTGCGGGCTTAACTGTCAATGCAATTTAGCGATCTGTGTGAAATAACCGCTGAGTGTCTCGTTTGTCGAAGGGAAAAAGGCAGACAGTGCTTCGATACCAGCGACAACAGTAATTCGGCGGGTAAAAAGGATAAGAGCCAATCATAATGCTCGATTCATTCACATCCTTTGTGCTGCGATAAAGGAGCCTCTACATAGCAGAGGGAACATTTGCGTGTGTTGAAAGCAGGAAGGGTAACATGTGATGGACTGGGTACCACGCTAGATCTGCGATGAAAACTGCATTCGACGTTATTCTGCGTTATTTTCATAAGCAGGTTCTGTTAGGTCAAGAATTTTCGTGCATACAAGCTGGGACATAAGAAAGCGAGCGTGAACTATCTCTGAGACACTATCCAATTTCCACAAGGTCGACTTGGTTCTTAATTTTTACATAGTCACATGACATCAGTATAAGATTGAGAACCTTGTTAGATGCGCTTGCAAAAGTTTGTAGCAACACCCTTGCACTTCACGGCAGAGCATTATTTAGAAGTAGTTTACAGGTCTGCAGACTGTCTATTGTGATCCCAAGCACATCAGGGCGAGTGTTTTGTCAGTGCAATAAATATACTCCATCCCTAAATAAAATGAACCAAAATAGCTTGAATAGACTCCTTCCTTACTCTCCCCAGCAGCCCAGCGCAGGCTGAGTCATTTTTGTGCCATTTTCCCCCTCCAGACCACCATCTTGGATTATGTCACAGGAGGGATGGCAGCACCCTCTGGTGGCAGTACTGTGTACTAGGTCAGTTGGAGTCTAGATCTCATGATGGAGACACTGCCTGCAAAATAAAAACTAATGTTCAGCGCAGGCAGAGACATTTTCCTGTCATTCCCTCCCCCCCCCCTCCATCTTGGATTACATCATGGAATGGACAATGGACAACAGTGCCCTAGGTCAGTTGGAATCCAGACCTCATGGTGAACACACTTGAAGACTGTACTGCATCAAATTGTTAAATAAAGACTGGTGCTTGCAAAATACTGCACTGGTGGAGTCCTTTTCCCACAAATCACTAGGAGGAGGTGGCAGTCGAGTAGCTTAGGTTAGTGGAGGTAACCTTTCTTTTGCGCCATTTTCTTAGCTTAGTAGAGACACACAACTTGACCTTTCTTTACCACCAAAATTCAAACTTGGTGCCGGTTCCTAGGAGGAGGAGGTAGCGGTTGGGTGACTTAGTTTAGTGGTGGTAGCCCAAGTGACCTATCTTCCCGTGATTTTCTTAGGTTAGTAGAGATAACCATGGTGTGATGCAATATCCTGTTGGAATCTGAAGCCAGCCAGAGTGGTCGATCAGTTCTAGGCGCTACAGTCTGGAACCGTGTGACTGCTGCAGTCGCAGGTTCGAATCCTGCCTCAGGCTTAGATGTGTGTGATGTCTTTAGGTTAGTTAGGTTTAAGTACTTCTAAGTTCTAGGGGACTGATGACCTCAGATGTTAAGTCCCATAGTGCTCAGAGCCAATTGAACCATTTTTGGAATCTGAACTTCCTGCCACTTTTCTGGGGAGGGGAGTTGTTTTAGGTTAAGGGAGGTAGCCCAATTGACCTGTCTTCCCACCAAAAGCCGCCATATTATGTGATGTCACGGCCATCTTGGATACATCTGGCAACAATGCAGAGTGGCTCAAAACGAGCGTTGCCTCGATACTTCCCAGCCTCAGCACAGAGACTGGTTATGTGGCTCATCCTATAAGCACCTGCGGCCAGCCTAATCCACTCAATAACCTTCAGATAAGAGGACCTCATTGATTCATATAATGTGCACCCACAGTCTATCCGTGATCACATGAGAGTCTTATAAATGTGGAGCAGACGTGCCTTGTTTGTCCCTAAGACCTGTGGCTAAGGAACTTTAAAATATTTAATGCCTCCTGGGTTATGGCTTTTGGATATCTATGGTGTGGTAACTACAACAATTTGGAGTCAAAAATGAAGGCCATGAACCTCATTGAATATTTAAAACGGAGAATGGTGCCCCTAATATCCAAGTCAGGTAAACAAAATGAACACACATGCATTTATCCATAGAAAACTCAAATACATCTAACCTCCGCACTGTAAGTTGCAACTGACAAGTCGCTAGTGCAATGCCAGAGAAGGAACAGAAAACTGCAAAATCACCCTATGGCTGAGCAGTTTTAGGTGCTTCAGTTCGGAACCGTGAGACTGCTACAGTCGCAGGTTCGAATCCTGCCTCGGGCATGGGTGTCTGTGATGTTCTTAGGTTAGTTATGTTTAAGTAGTTCTAAGTTCTAGGGGACTGATGACCTCAGATGTTGGCTCCCATAGTTCTCAGAGCCATTTTTTTGCAAAATCACCTACATACAAGGAGCATTGTAAGGACTCCTTACCATAGACGTGGTACTGTTTATAGACATGGCAAACAGGGTAACACTTAAGACACTGTCCTAAGGGACACCATTCTCCAGCTCAGAATGAGCCAACAGCATATCACTAACTCAGAAGCTATAAAACTGCTTCGGCATATGAAGATGGTGAGGTGGCCATGAAAGTCCCATTGACGGAGCTGCACAGGAATACTGCATTACCAAGTGGTGTCGTATGCCTTACTGACGTCAAAGAATATACTGAAACAGTGATGTTTATAGTACATTAAATTTAGGGCAGGCAGCTGCGCAAATAAAATTTCTTCCACCAATATTTCGGCCGCATATCGTCCGGCCATCTTCAGAGTGAGTCGTAAGACTGATGACAAGATGTTTTATATGCTCCACCGCGGTGGTACTGCGCATGCGGATCATAGACGCTGGTCAGCAGCAAAATACACGCTAACACACACGCCACCTGTGGCAAAGGTGTACAGACATCCGATCTGGAAGATTACCTTAAAACAGTGTTTCCCACATGGAGAAAGGGGAGTTTTAAGACTTAGAATAGCTGGATCTGAAGACCAACTGCCACTCTCTACAGTCACTCTCTAGTGGCCAGAAAGCCAGATCCTGGGTGGCATTGGCAGTAGTCATTGCATAATGCTCTGCTATCGTCTGAGCGATGTCTCTGGCCGTAGTTTGGAGACACTCCTGTTTCAGCACTGTCGCTATTGGTGAACAACTGTAGTTACCAGAAATCGTCCTGATGACTTACCGTACTTTTGTAGAACAAGTGGAAGGCTTAATGGAGTCCATGAAGTCTTGCCATTACCTATTCTCCTTAATTACACATTGAGCAACTCATCTGCTGTTGGGCAGTATTTAAACTATTTGAGTCACACGTCTGTCCTAGATTGCTGAGCAGCACTCATCAGTCTACCAAGATACAGGTTGCCTCCTAAGGCGATCTGAGAACTTTGGGATTTATAAGTCAGCAACATGACAGATCACTCATGTGATGTGGTCCATCCGTTCCTGGACACTGTCACAGTGTGCAAACAGAGCCAGCTGGCTGAACATATCCAGTTAGCCCTGCTGACCATCCATCTTTTCAAGTAATGCTCCATCTGGTAACTGAATCCACAGTGGTAAGTGGTCACTGGAATGAAGGTCATAAGTTCCTCCCCACTGATCTGAGCTTGCAAGAGCTGGAGAGCAGAAAAAGAGGTCGATGGTTCAGGACGACCCAGTAGCAGCTGCCAAATGAGTGGGATTGTCTGTGTTAAGGATGCACAAGTCCTGAGAATCATGAAGTTCTCCTAGACTCATAATTCGTTTTGTTCACTGAAATCAACCAGTAGGAGAAATGGGCGGTGGAGTTGTTCTATAAGGTCAGTGAGAGCATCAGTGTTCATCACATCCTGCGGAGGTGAGTACAGTGAGCAGATGAACTGCAGCACCTATGGCTTGTAGGTCAGTAACCAAGGAAGGAGCATAAGAGTTGTGTGTGTTATTGACAAACTCAGCAACCTCTCCCTTCAACATTTCCCCAGTCACGTCATCCTTGCAATTAAGTGTTTAGGCCCATTGTGCAGGAGCTTCAGACACGTTTACTGCAAACACAAGCACAGGGAGTGTTCCTGTGCTGGGAGTTTCCATTCCTCCACATGTGTTCAGAAGAAATTAAAGTTCCATTGTAGTATAGGAGCCATTAATCACGAAGGTTGCACTTTCACCCTGTCTTTCCACCAGGGAAGGGAGCCCAGTGTCAGAGGAGGCTTGGTCTTGGGGCTAGATGAGTGCCCTTGGCCGACATCTAGATTCATCATCTCCAAAGATGACTCACGAGAGATGTCAGACAGAATGACGTTGACATCATCAGCTGCTTATTTCCCACCTCTGTCAATGAATTTTTTGCTTGGGGAGGCTTTGGAGCCTCAAACGTTGAAGTGTTAGTGGCAGTGGTGGATGACAGACTGGGCAGAACCTTTGGAGGAGCAGGGAGCTCCACAATGTTGGCAACCAGGAAAGTAGTAGGACAAAGGGCCTATGAGTGCAGTCTCCAGTGTTGCCAAATTTATTCAAGATGGTGGATCCAGGCTGGCATCAGTAGATGTAGCAATGCCACATATTACATCACCAGATGGTGCCACCTCTGCAGAAAACTCCCTCCTGCCCCTCTCCCCCTACACCCTCACCACTCCATTACTTTCACCTCCCTCTCCTCAACCACCTTGGAAATGGCGAGAAATGTTCAGTGTGTGATGAACTGTTGCTGTCGAAGGATCTCTTTATTTTTTTGGGATGTGTAGGAGTTATCTCATTGGAAGAATTTTCTTGTGTGTGGTCTAGTTCACAAAACCGCCAGAAATTGGTGGGAAGAGCTTAACTGTTGGTGTGAAACCAAGTATTCCCCTGTCACAACATGTCCAACAAATACATGCTCTAACTGCATAATTACATCGCTACAGATCATCAATCCCGGTCAGTTAAAAAAATCTTATCCACAGCTACATATACTAACGTACTGCAAAGGTTGTGATAAATGGTATACCAACACAGCTAAAAACCCCACCTAAACTTCAGCTGCAGATAATATGAAGATCTAAACATACTGCAAAGATCATGAAAAATGGTACCATAACACAGATATCAATCACAAAAAAAGACCCTCACCTACAGATCATATAAGAACCCAAAAACATATTGCAAAAACAATTACCCCAACATAGCTATCGAAAACCCTCGCCCTATGCGCTACAAATGAAGTCTAAAAATTGTGCATAATAGTGCTCGCACTTTCCGTGGGTGTCAAGCATACTCTGTGCACCAAGAGCCCTTAGCCTCACCTATGTCTCCTCGCTGGGGCAGGTGGCCTGGCTGCTACCCATGCACTCAGGCAGGAAAAAGCATGGTGGCTGACGCTCAGACTGCATTCCTGAGCTGCAGCCTCATGTGTTCAGCATGGACATTCTGCAGGCATCCAGCAGGTGGTGGCAGGTTGCTCTTGTTCTCACAGCCCACAAAGAATTACACAGCCATCTTTCTTTGCGTGGACCATGCTGTGTACTCACTGCTGTTGGTGGCTTCCCTGCTTGTTGAAACCTAGTACACACCTGCAAACTTAAGTACCACCGGCCACTTGAAACACTGAGAAAGAGCAATGTGTTTCCTGTCAAGCTACTCGCAAATCATTAAGTGTCAAAATATTCTGTCTGTCAGTGGAGTCCAGCTTGTAGAAACCTCTCTACGCACAAAAACCACCTGCAGATCGTCAAGCTTCGAATGTTCTGAGATGTATTTTCGAGATATGCTGGAAAGGCTGACCCTGTGAACAATAGCGAAATGCCTGTCTGCAGACCACCCCATCCGAAACGTGTCTGAGCCTGTAAACCTGGGTTTTCTCCAGGGTATAGTGCTGTAGAAGTGTTGCTATAGATCCCTGCCAAATTAGTGGGCTGAGCTTGAGTATATCTCAAACCCCTCCCCTACAGATATCCTCATTCTGCTCTAGTCTGCAGCTACGTTTGTTAGTGCATCTGTCTCTTTCTTTCATCAAAGAACATGAAGCACTCAGCTGCGGCAAACACCAGAAGTGCCAGTGGCAGCAGTAAACATCCAAGGCAGTCAGAGTACTTGGAGGAATTTCTATATAAGTACATATTTTCGTTGAAAAGGTTGTTATTTTAAAAATTTCTTAGCATGTGTGTCTATTTCATCAAGTCACTCTGTTCAAATTTCATAGTCCCAGTATTGATTGTGTCATATTGCTAGAGAAGGCCGAAATGCACGCTATAAGCTCACGCAGGATGGCGTGAGGTCTGAAACAGGATACGTAATGAATGCTATAAAGAAAAGTACGTAGCTTCTGGAATACTTAACTTTAATCCATCATTTGGATACATCGTTCTTGATGAGACATGCTTCATACGATAACTATCAATTGCTATGGCGCCTTGCTAGGTCGTAGCCATTGACTTAGCTGAAGGCTATTCTAACTATCTTCTCTGCAAATAAACGAGGCTTCGTCAGTGTTGCATCGCTAGCTAAATCGTCCGTACAACTGGGGCGAGTGCTAGTAAGTCTCTCGAGACCTGCCGTGTGGCGGCGCTCGGTCTGCGATCACTGACAGTGGCGACACGCGGGTCCGACATGTACTATTGGACCGCGGCCGATTTAAAGCTACCACCTAGCAAGTGTGGTGTCTGGCGGTGACACCACAGATTGCTTTGACAAGTGTTTGTAGAATACACCAATTCTTCTTGCTGTTGCTTCATTTACTCCTGAAATGCTGCCTGATTTCGATCGGCTGGAAGCTGAATGCAGGCAGGCTGACAAGTCAAGGGGTGGTGCAGCGCAGCCCACAGAACACTTGGAGCAGCCTCCTCCGGCAATTCAGTCGTCACAGCAGTCGATCAGTAACTGGAGGCTGAAAGGTACCAGCAGCAAATCGATATGTCGTTGTTACAACATCGGTAGGTGATTTCTGGGAGCTGGATCAGTGACTCCACGTCGATTCAAACGCGGTGATGCTGCAGTTGGTCAAGGAAATGGAGCAGGAGCTTGTAATCTACCCCTCCCTCATATAATTTGTTGAGTGTCGCTGTCTTTATGGTTAACTCTTTTAACAAGCTTCGAGAAGAGTAAGATTTACAATAAACTTTTTACATACTTTCTTTTCTCGTAGTTAGCTCCAGTTCTTCACGTCTAGTGGAAGATTCTTGAAGCTGAAATTTTTGACGTTATAGGTTCTCATGGTTCCAATTAATGTAATTGAAGCAATCGTACCCTGTATTTTCTGTTTTCATGTTAATTTTATTCTCTCGCATTTTTCTATATTACACTCTCTTTATAATTTCCATGTCAACGAGGCCGAAAATTACATTGTTCTTCCCAAAAATCAAAACACGTCCGATCATATCAGAGGCACGCCCACTACTACCTCATTCTGCGACATTAACAATATTCCAGAGGTTCGCAGAAAAGCTTCTATGAAGTTTGGAAGGTAGGAGACGAGGTACTGGCGGAATTGGAGCTCTGACGATGGGGCGTGAGTCGTGGTTGGGTAGCTCATTTGGTAGAGCACTTGCCTGCGAAAGGCAAAGGTCCCGAATTCGAGTCTCGGTCCAGCACACAGTTTTAATCTGCAGGAAGTTTCATATTCCAAAGGGTTTACAAATTATCCTGACAAATGACTTTCTATTAATTCACAAACGAATCCAGGAAAAAACTTAATAAATAGCGCCAAATTGCGTAATTAATAACAGAAATTTCAAGTGCGCCAAATATTTCGTAATTTCAAATGTTTCTAGAAGAAAATAATTTCAACTGTTATTCAGAGCTAGTACATATCGATTGTAATAAAGAAAATAAATTAATTTCTTTTTACAGATTTTAGCTTGAATTATAACTCATCGTGTACAAAATCATATGAAATTTAGAAAAATATTTTTGGTTTCGGTTATTTCTGTTGAGGAACGGTAATGGTAGAGGAGGGGTCCCTTTACAAACTCCGGCTCTGTGAAGCCAACAAATTCGAGTCAGAGATGCCAGAGTGGGTGGAGGTGATCCCCAGTAACCTCAGTGGTATGGTTTCTTCATGGAGGCAGAGGAATATCGGTAATTTGTATACTCATACTGCATGCTGTTTATTTGTTGTAGTGCATATAATCAGAGGTCTTTCCTTGCAGCACATGAGTTTAATCAATGTGTGGCATGACATACTCCACCACCACCATCTTCGTAGTACACAGTGGCGCACATGACGGGACAGGTGAAGGTGCCATCAAAACGTGGCTCTGTCATGCACGCTTCACCTGCAAGGACAAGGCTTGTTGGTGCACAGGTAGCCAACCATCTCATCCACCTCTACCACCGCTTCTAGCGCCTCTGCCACCACTGCCTCTGACCCCAATCTCACTACCTTTACCACCACCATCTCTGTCCTGCCAACAACGTCACACCTTCACCAACATTCTGGCAAACCATGGGTAGTAAATGACCTGCACACTCCCCCCCCCCCCTCCGATTACGCACTGCCTGGCCATTAGGATGCCACTGCCAACCTGGACAGGGCTAGGAGTTGCCAGCACTGCAACTGACATCACACGTAGCCTCACATGGGATGCATCTCCACAGCTTCGATGCTCCTTCTGGCAGGATGCATCAGATCAGGAAGCTGCCCTGCATCCCCAACCAAGCAGACTGCAGCATCCTTGCCACAACCATCAACACCATCATCTTGTAGTGATAGTGAACTTGCGGCTAGCAGTACATTACTCTCCTGTCAATAGTGCCAATCAAGCTTCAAAGTGACTGCAGATGCATTTGAGAAGCAGATCTCGTTTACTTGCATACAGAAACCAGTAGGAGGGCATACACATCCAACCTGCTTTCTGAAAGCATGGATTCCTGTTCTGGCAACAGAGCTTCACAAAACTGTCCCTGATCCACGGTGTCCCACTGTAAAGTATAGTGCACTGCTATGTTGCAAGCTCATGCACCCTCCAAAACAGGTCTCTAATGTTGAGGAGATAAGCATTGTATATAACTGGGAGAAAAAATGGCGTGGTATTATGGAGCATCTCATTCAGTAAGTGCTTTCATTAATTCACCTTGAGTGTTATATAGGCAAGTTTTCCGAGATGGAAGTTAGAGGGTGTGGAAAAGCACTCAGTGAATAATACACCTCAATATACACTCACATGTCTTTGATCAACTAAATAGGGGGTCTAGCTATATCAAGCTTCTGAAGAATGTAGCAGCCAAGCAAGCATGTACTACTGTCCAAAATCAAAAAGTTGTTTTGCATGGTCAATCCTGGCTTGCGAGCGAAATTACAAGAAAGAGCCACAGTGCACTTCTTGATATGAAGAGATATTGACATTTGAGGGTTTTATAACTTTGATGATATCAAATTCCCCATTAAACTCCAGGACTTTCCTAAATTTGAGGCACAGAATTCCAGTATATTGGTTCATTTTTATGGCCTGAAGGAGTGTAAGTCAGGTGAAGGTAAAGTTTCAAAGGTGCCAGGACTCTCATTTCTCTGAAATTGCCAGCCGGTGTGGTCTACATGTAATCATGCTACTATTCTCTGAAAAAGACAATCACCACTACTGTTGAATCAAAGACATGTCCTGCCTTGTCTCCCTTCAAATGTCAGTCCATCAGAGTCAACAGCACTTTTTTCTTAGGTGTTCGAACATGTTTTCCACTAGTGAGTTACTAGCAAAGCGTTTGTGGATTGTTCTACCAAGCAACTGGTATGTACTGAAATGCCCACTGAGGAAAGCAAATTCATAAAGTTTAAGAGTGCCGTGGTCAGAAGTGATGCCCCTTTATGGTATGTGCTGACTTTGAGTGCCTTCTCGCTCCCATGACATGATGTGATGGCGATCCTATAGCTTCACATCGTATCTTCACAGAAAAACACATACTACACTCCTGGAAATTGAAATAAGAACACCGTGAATTCATTGTCCCAGGAAGGGGAAACTTTATTGACACATTCCTGGGGTCAGATACATCACATGATCACACTGACAGAACCACAGGCACATAGACACAGGCAACAGAGCATGCACAATGTCGGCACTAGTACAGTGTATATCCACCTTTCGCAGCAATGCAGGCTGCTATTCTCCCATGGAGACGATCGTAGAGATGCTGGATGTAGTCCTGTGGAACGGCTTGCCATGCCATTTCCACCTGGCGCCTCAGTTGGACCAGCGTTCGTGCTGGACGTGCAGACCGCGTGAGACGACGCTTCATCCAATCCCAAACATGCTCAATGGGGGACAGATCCGGAGATCTTGCTGGCCAGGGTAGTTGACTTACACCTTCTAGAGCACGTTGGGTGGCACGGGATACATGCGGACGTGCATTGTCCTGTTGGAACAGCAAGTTCCCTTGCCGGTCTAGGAATGGTAGAACGATGGGTTTGATGACGGTTTGGATGTACCGTGCACTATTCAGTGTCCCCTTGACGATCACCAGTGGTGTACGGCCAGTGTAGGAGATCGCTCCCCACACCATGATGCCGGGTGTTGGCCCTGTGTGCATTGGTCGTATGCAGTCCTGATTGTGGCGCTCACCTGCACGGCGCCAAACACGCATACGACCATCATTGGCACCAAGGCAGAAGCGACTCTCATCGCTGAAGACGACACGTCTCCATTCGTCCCTCCATTCACGCCTGTCGCGACACCACTGGAGGCGGGCTGCACGATGTTGGGGCGTGAGCGGAAGACGGCCTAACGGTGTGTGGGACCGTAGCCCAGCTTCATGGAGATGTTTGCGAATGGTCCTCGCCGATACCCCAGGAGCAACAGTGTCCCTAATTTGCTGGGAAGTGGCGGTGCGGTCCCCTACGGCACTGCGTAGGATCCTACGGTCTTGGCGTGCATCCGTGCATCCGTGCGTCGCTGCGGTCCGGTCCCAGGTCGACGGGCACGTGCACCTTCCGCCGACCACTGGCGACAACATCGATGTACTGTGGAGACCTCACGCCCCACGTGTTGAGCAATTTGGCGGTACATCCACCCGGCCTCCCGCATGCCCACTATACGCCCTCGCTCAAAGTCCGTCAACTGCACATACGGTTCACGTCCACACTGTCGCGGCATGCTACCAGTGTTAAAGACTGTGATGGAGCTCCGTATGCCACGGCAAACTGGCTGACACTGACGGCGGCGGTGCACAAATGCTGCGCAGCTAGCGCCATTCGACGGCCAACACCGCGGTTCCTGGTATGTCCGCTGTGCCGTGCGTGTGATCATTGCTTGTACAGCCCTCTCGCAGTGTCTGGAGCAGGTATGGTGGGTCTGACACACCGGTGTCAATGTGTTCTTTTTTCCATTTCCAGGAGTGTATATGCAGCAGTGTACCATGTTGTGCGCTGATAAAATTCGAGTCTTAACCGCTAAAAATCATGTCAGAGACAATTGTGTAATTTAGCTGCTTGCTGAGCTCGAAAAACTTTCACATGGGAGGTTGATAAACTTTAGAGCAGCAGCATTCCCATGACTAAATAGCAGGAAAATAATAATTTGTACAAGAATATAGATGACTGTCATATTTGTGGGCTGCCATTAGATAAAAAAAGTGGAAACTCCTCATAGAGACCATGGTCATCTAATGGGGAAGTTCTGTGGTGCAGCTGACAATGCATGCAACTTTCCTTTCACAGTGTGATGCTCACTTCCTTGGTGAACACTTGACTGATTTCTGTAAGGAGAAAGATTAGGTCAGTGTCCTACCTGAGGGTGTCTAGAAAAATATTTCATTCTCCAAATGAATGACACCAAGAATTATGCTCCACTTTCTAGACTCACTACATTTTATGTAGGCAGGCACCACTGCAGAAACTTGTTGAAAGTCTGCCTTAGGAGGATATGCACATGACTCGCGGTACATGTCCTGACGATGCGAAATTTCAACTTGTGATGAAGAAGGGGATTTTCCTACATGAGTATATGGATTGTATGGAAAAACTCAACAAAGCCAGACTATCCATCGTAATTACATTCACCAATAACTTTACAGGTGATACCATATCAGAAGCAGGGTATGAGTGTGCTGTGAATGTTTGGTATGACTTCAGGGGAGTATGCAGAACTTTATACAGGGTGTTTCAAAAATGACCGGTATATTTGAAACGGCAATAAAAACTAAATGAGCAGTGATAGAAATAGACCGTTTGTTGCAATATGCTTGGGACAACAGTACATTTTCAGGCAGACAAACTTTCGAAATTACAGTAGTTACAATTTTCAACAACAGATGGCGCTGCAAGTGATGTGAAAGATATAGAAGACAATGCAGTCTGTGGGTGCGCCATTCTGTACGTCATCTTTCTGCTGTAAGCATGTGCTGTTCACAACGTGCAAGTGTGCTGTAGACAACATGGTTTATTCCTTAGAACAGAGGATTTTTCTGGTGTTGGAATTCCACCGCCTAGAACACAGTGTTGTTGCAACAAGACGAAGTTTTCAACGGAGGTTTAATGTAACCAAAGGACCGAAAAGCGATACAATAAAGGATCTGTTTGAAAAATTTCAACGGACTGGGAACGTGACGGATGAACGTGCTGGAAAGGTAGGGTGACCGCGTACGGCAACCACAGAGGGCAACGCGCAGCTAGTGCAGCAGGTGATCCAACAGCAGCCTCGGGTTTCCATTCGCCGTGTTGCAGCTGCGGTCCAAATGACGCCAACGTCCACGTATCGTCTCATGCGCCAGAGTTTACACCTCTATCCATACAAAATTCAAATGCGGCAACCCCTCAGCGTCGCTATCATTTCTGCACGAGAAACATTCGCTAACAATATAGTGCACAGGATTGATGAGGGTGATATGAATGTGGGCAGCATTTGGTTTACTGACGAAGCTTATTTTTACCTGGACGGCTTCGTCAATAAACAGAACTGGCGCATATGGGGAACCGAAAAGCCCCATGTTGCATTCCCATCGTCCCTGCATCCTCAAAAAGTACTGGTCTGGGCCGCCATTTCTTCCAAAGGAATCATTGGCCCATTTTTCAGATCCGAAACGATTACTGCATCACGCTATCTGGACATTCTTCGCGAATTTGTGGCGGTACAAACTGCCTTAGACGACACTGCAAACACCTCGTGGTTTATGCAAGATGGTGCCCGGCCACATCGCACGGCCGACGTCTTTAATTTCCTGAATGAATATTTCGATGATCGTGTGATTGCTTTGGGCTATCCGAAACATACAGGAGGCGGCGTGGATTGGCCTCCCTATTCGCCAGACATGAACCTCTGTGACTTCTTTCTGTGGGGACACTTGAAAGACCAGGTGTACCGCCAGAATCCAGAAACAATTGAACAGCTGAAGCAGTACATCTCATCTGCATGTGAAGCCATTCCGCCAAACACGTTGTCAAAGGTTTTGGGTAATTTCATTCAGAGACTATGCCATATTATTGCTACGCATGGTGGATATGTGGAAAATATCGTACTATAGAGTTTCCCAGACCGCAGCGCCATCTGTTGTTGAAAATTGTAACTACTGTAATTTCGAAAGTTTGTCTGCCTGAAAATGTACTGTTGTCCCAAGCATATTGCAACAAACGGTGTATTTCTATCACTGCTCGTTTAGTTTTTATTGCCGTTTCAAATATACCGGTCATTTTTGAAACACCCTGTAGATACATGGAAGTGGGCTTGCTTGCTGATGTTTTTGAGAAATGACTGTATATACTCTGGATCCTGCCTTTTATTACACAGCACATTGGTTGTCTTGGGACTGTAGGCTCAAGAAAATGAGAGTGAAGATTGAGCTATTGACCAATGTTGACATGCTTCTTTTCTTTGACCACAGAATCCATGATGGACTTTGCCAATGTGTCAATAGGCACGCCAAGGCAAATAATCCACAGATGAGTGAGAGGCTCAATGTATCTGACGGTTTGAGTTACATCATGTATCTGGACGTCAATAACTTATATAGGCACACCACACAACAGTCACAACCAACTGGCATGTCTTCATGGCAGACTGAAGACGAATGTGTCAGCTACCCATAGTGTGCTGGTTGATTCTGGTGCAGGGTATATTGTGGAGGCAGAACTCACATAGCCTATCAGTTTGCTTGATGCACTCAGTGATTTGCTGCTACATGCAGAGCAACTAGTTCTGCTAGGTGGCTCCATCCCTAAACTGTTGACAATGCTGGGAAACAAGCAGAGATATGTTCTTCACTATTTTAATCTCCAGAAGTGTCTCAGCTTGGGGATGGAGCTGGTTGAAATCAAGAACGCTATATTCTTCAAGCAGTCACCATGACTGAACAAGTGCATTGATTTAAATACTGAAAAGAAAATTTTTGCGATGAATGATGTCGAAAAAGATTTTTTTATTAGTGAATAATGCAGTTTCAGCAAGACAATGGAGAATTTGACAATACACCATGAAATTAATATTAGAATGGAATGGAATGGGTGTTATGGTGCAAGGAAATGTATCATCAGACCAAATTTCAAACAGGTCAAAATCTTCAACAAGAATTTTGTTGCTGTGGAGATGGTGAAGGTTGCAGTAGAGTTCACAGAATATGCCTATTTGGGGATGTGCATGTTAGACCTGTCCAAACTCCACATGGACCAATTTTGTTATAAGTTTGCGGAAACCCATTTTGTAGATCCAAAGCTACTTTATATGGATACAGATAACTTCATCTACTCATATGCAGCTGATAATCCTTACGGTATTGTTCCATGGAACAAGAAGACTGTTGGCCTTATGAAAAACGAGGTAAATGGGTTGCCAGTTGTGGAGTTTGTTGGTCTCAGATGGTAGACGTATATGTATTGCACATTGGGAGGTGCCACCAAGACGCAGGAGAAGGGTCTGTGTCATGCAGCATGAAGGGCTCTCATGACTGAAGACTACTTGCAGTGTGTTTACAGTAATGTTTTATTTTTTAACTTATTTTAATTATCCACAAAATCATGTTCATGACATGGGATACAAGTTACAGCAATGAACCATTGAAGCATAATACTTTTTCTTACATTGACTATATGGCAGAATACATAAAATAAATATCTACATTACAGTCATTCAAGATTGATATATTAGACTAAATTAAAACTAAACATGACATAAATTGGTCTCCATAAATTCAGCAACAGAATAAAAAGAATGCTGGAGCAATATACTGTTAACTTTCTTCCTGAAAGATTTTTTATTATTCTTGACTGAGCAAGGTAATTTATTATAAAGTATGCTGCCTATGTGCCTCACACCATCATGGCATTTACTGAGACTCTGATTATCTAGATGAATGTTGCTTACACCGCAGGTGTCATGATCGTGAATGTCATTATTTGTTTTGAAGAGATGAAGATTCTTACTGACAAATGAAACAGTCTCTAGGATGTATATACATGGTACAGGTAACATTCCGAGTTCTTTAAAGATTGGTTTGGTAGGTGTGTGCAGTGGCAATCTTAACATGACCTTGACAATTCGCTTTTGCATAACAAATATTTTGCTATTTATTGTCCCCCAGAATGGAATGCCATATGAGAGGACTGAGTTTACTAGTGCAAAGTATACAGTTTTAATGGTGGTCACATCACAGCTTTGGCTAAGAATTCTGAAGGCATAGCACAGGCTACTCAATTTACACAGTAGTTTCTCTCTGTGGATATTCCACTGCAGTGTGTTATCTATCCAGAGACCTAAGAATTTAGTCTCACTGACTTGTTCAATAACTTTCTTGTCCATAATTAGTGGTTCCATATGTGTTTTATGGTTGTTTGATGGGCAGAAGACCATATGAGTTGTTTTTTTCCATATTAAGTAGGAGTTTGTTCTCATAGAGCCAGTATAGGAGCCTTTCACTGTTGTCAACTAGGTCAGCTCTCACCTGGTGTGGAGAAATGTTGCAAGAGAGGAGGTTTGTATCATCGGTGAATAACACAGGTACTGTTGAGGGTAGGTGTTCTCGGAGGTCATTAATGAAGGTAAGGAAGAGGAGGGGGCCTAAGGTTGAACCCTGTGGGACTCCTGATGTGACTGGTATTATATCTGAATGGGCTGTTCTTCCGTCATTTGTTGCTATTTCCACCAGCTGCCCTCTGTTTGGTAGATATGACTGGAACCAGTCATTACAGACTCCTCTTATACCATATGCATCCAGTTTGTGGAGTAGTAGTGTGTGGTTGACTAGATCAAATGTTTTTGTCAGATCACTAAAAAGTCCAGAAGCACAATGTTTTTCATTAAATGCTTCTATTATCTCATCAGTAAACGAAAAGAGAGCCTCATTGATTGGTTTATTTTTACGAAAACCAAACTGCTGTGCTGTTAGTAGGCAGTTGTTTACAAGAAAGGACATTGTACAGGTATATACAATTTTTTCAATTATTTTGGACACAGTTGGGAGAAGGGATATGGGTCAGTAGTTGTTGACTTCATAATTGTCCCCTTTCTTGTGTAACAGAACTATCTTGGAGGTTTTGAGAATTTGAGGGAAAATGTCAGTATTCATTGAGCAGTTGATTTTGTTGCAGAGTGGTTGTATTATTTCATTGGCAACCTGTTTTATTACCTAGGCAGGTTCATAGTGCTCCACTGAAGCCACAGCATATGATGCAGCAAACTAGTATTCAATGGTGAGGGCACAAGGTGTACACTGTGCTGTAGTTGAAAGTTGGTCTGCCTTCTCATGATGATAAGTGGGTCATTTGTGAGGATGAGATTGAAACTTGTTTGTTCTCACACTGTTCTTTTGATGAGAGTGCTGAGATTGAGAGAGAGTGGCAGTGGAATGGTTTGACCTGTTTAGCATAGTGTAAATATTTTTATTAGTATATTGCACACTGTGTGTACTGACATAGATGTGTACCATGTACACATGTAAACATACATGCGCACTTTGTGCACTGACAAAAATATCTACTGTGTAAATACATATCAACACCACATGTGCAGACAAAAATGTGTATTGTGTAAATACATATCCACGACATGTGTGCTAACAAAAATATGTACAAAACGCTCTTGTAAAGATACCTTTCATGTCATGTATTCAGACAAAAGTGTCACTTGCAAATACATCCACATCATCTGTGACAAAAAAAAAAATGCGCACCCTGTGCACTTATAAATATAATAGTTTTTAAGTTTCACCTGCTGTTTGCCATTCAACTCTGATTAGTTTTTAGTGTAGATATGTGTTTCTGTCTCGTACCCAGTCCATCGAAATTGTAAATGTTCTTCTATATAACAACCTCAACTGGATGTAACCAGTGCAGCTGTTGGATGGACTATTGGTATTTTGTGTTACAGTTATTATTATTATTATTGGTAGTAGTAGTAGTAGTAGTAGTAGTAGTAGTAGTAGTTGTTGTTGTTGTAATAGTAGTAATGTAAAATAGTATCTCTACATTGAAAAATATTATGCAAAAATTTTTAAGAACCAAATTGTATGTATCATCTGTTATACCTATGTCTAAAAGATATGTGAAATTTATCTGTCATTTCTATATGTCTGTATCCAAGAGAATTGAATAAATGAATTCATTACCATACGTCTGTGTTGTTGTTATACAAGTAGTAGCTGATACCATGAGCAGTCATAGCTGATCTGTTAGCTCATTGGGATCATTGTACTATATATACTGTGTGAACTGACTTCACTCTTTTATACTGAATGCCAATACCGTCACTGCTGCTATGTTCTGCATGTAATATTGGTTTTATAAGGGATTTGTGTTTTCAGCTGCTTTGGCTTTCTAGTCCCCCATCAGCTTTGTTATGTATATCTGACAAACATAACATTTCACCATACATTTCCAGATCTTTTGCTGAATAATTTACTGTTTTTGAGGGTCTTAGGAAAATAAGGTTAAGTAGACCTGATGTCTTTGAAATTTCCTACCACTGATCTGTATTGTGTTATCTGTTAATTTATATGCTGCATGCCCAACGTGTACCAGTTTCGCTATGTTGACGCCGTATATTCTGTCTGTCTTAGGATTGTTATGATGGTTAATGAAATTGGAAATAGCATTGTTGTCATCATGCAATTCTGCTGAGAGTTGCCCAAGAGATTCAGTAAATGGTTTAAGAGGTCTCTTTGTGTTTGCTCTCATTCCAAATATCCTAACCCTTGCAGTCATAATTTCTCTTGAACAGCCTTCCGTACCACAATGACTTTATGCTTGGTTGACATCTTGTTATGTACTAATCAGAGCTCTCTGCATTCTTGTCCACCTTCTTTTTTACTACATCACTCTTTAGATAAGTCATTTACTTTCTTTTAAGCTAATTTATTCTACCATTTAATGTGTTGATCAGTCTCAGAAGAACTCGATAATACGTCTCTAGTTCCCCAAGTACACCTTCAGACTTATGTTCGAGAATGAATTTTTGCATTCATTAATAAGCAAACGTTTTGTCTATGTACACCCTCACATCTAGCCAAGTACCAGACATGTGCACAAATTTGTCCATGTTGTGAAGTATATTGATGTACTCACCTCTTTTCATACTTTATATATATATATATATATATATATATATATATATATATATATATATATATATATATATATATATATATATATATATATATATATATATATATATATATATATCTAAAAAGAAAGATGATGAAACTTACCAAACAAAAGCGCTGGCAGGTCGACAGACACACAAACAAACACAAACATTCTATTATATATATATATATATATATATATATATATATATATATATATATATATATATATATTTTGGAATGACTCCTTACCCTCTCCCTTAAAACCCACTTCCTTTCGTCTTCCCCTCTCCTTCCCTCTTTCCTGATGAGGCAACAGTTTGTTGCGAAAGCTTGAATTTTGTGTGTATGTTTGTGTTTGTTTGTGTGTCTATCGACCTGCCAGTGCTTTCGTTCGGTAAGTCACCTGATCTTTGCTTTTTTCTATACCTACCATCGTTCAGTTCTCTTGTATCAATAATGATAAGTCTATAGTGTGTGTGATTCCAGCTAACTCTAGGTATATTTACAAATTCAATGAATGACATATCAGTTCCAACACATACTTGGAAAATGTGGTTTAAATTCAAATTGTCTTTTTAAAAGCTATAATGAGCTTTGCATTATACCTCACCAACTGTTTTGCCATTCTGGAATATGTTTGACTTCAGTAAAACATTTCAACATCCATGTGGTGACCAAAACAGAAATATCTTTAAATTTGATCCTAGTTTTCCACAGCAAAATCATCAAATATGATGAATGTGTTTGGCTTTCCTTTTTCTGGTGGATGGATACCACTGCTTTCACTGAAAGGCATGCATTTCACACCTTCAACACCTGGGAATGTCTCCTGTAAAGTTGGTCTTTGGTCTGAAACAGCATTTTTTTGAAAATACACACACGTGCTCAAAGTGGACTTCAGTCATGTGTTCCAGCAGCGACATGAGAACATCGGTCTTGCCACAGTTGGTTGTACCCACATTTATTACTCAGGTATTATCAGGAATGAGTATCCCATTCTTCTTCTTCTTCTTGTCTTCTGTGCCACCACAGAATCAATTGCTTACAACAAAGTCCTTCTGGTGAGAATGTCACAATACTGACTACATCAGGTACTGGTATGCAGTGATCTTTCATAGAACAAAAACTCTTGTAACAACAACAACAACAACAGCAATAATAATAATAATAATAATAAGTGTAGCCACTATAATGCAATCAGTACTAGTATCTTACCAACTGAGCTACAATGGCTATACATCAGTATGTTATAATGAGAGGGTGATGCAATACAAAAAACACAAGATGTGTGATAATATTTTTTTATTTATGCTTCAGCAATGGTACTTAGGATGCATTACATCAGCACTATCCAATGGTTCATTTATTTATTTATTTATTTATTTCAAAGAAGTAAAATATTTCCCAAATAAGTATTTCTTGTATGCACCAAATTATGCTCATATTATCCTCAAGCTGTTAAGAGCATAAAAAAACTTAGGTTTTCCATCTAAAAATTTAGCATGGATGGACTCCACACCTACTGGAGCAATAGTAACCAATACTGGTACATGGACTGAAGCACTGTTCTAAATCATTCACATGTATATTACACACATGATAGTTCACAACAACAGTCTACACCATTAAATACATGGTAGCTAGCAGCCTAATGTCTCTGACACAAGAGATAGCACCATCCATAGTCTGAATAAGTTTGTAACAGTAGGATGCTGTAAATAAATGCATAGGCCTCCAAATTTCACCCGGAGTGCCACATCATCGTACATTGATATGATAGAGAGCATCAGACCAGCACATTAAATGTCCGTGGTAGAAACACTATTCGATGAAACAATGGAGATGGAAAAAGAACATCAGAAAGACAGACTTGCAGCATGGAAAGTAGTACGGCAAATATTTTGAGACTGGAGACTGAGCAGTCAGTGTTTTCGCATTTGGAGCTATCTGTTACTGTTTGTAAGCTTACGTATTATTTTGTATGTACAGCAAACATTCTTACACTGAATTATTTGTTAATTTTTGCTTACATTATGAAAGTACTGTATACTAGCTGAGTACCCGGCATTGCCCTTATATGTATTCATTCCATTCTTGTATTAGTCCATCTCCTTCTTCCCCCTCTCTCTGTCCATCCATTCTTTACCCATCAGTCCATAGCTCCTCCCCCCAATTCCATCTCCTCCTCCTCTGCCTCTACCTCTGCCTCACCATTGCTTAAAGTTTAAATAAAAATCATCAGCAATAGCAGCTAATAACTTCTGGTATAATAAGTCACCCTTGTATTGCCAATAGCCTTGTCCAAGAGGGAGGAGGACTGGACAGATTCAGGTGCAGTCTTGCACTTTGGATGGGGAACTGCCCTAGAAGGCAGAAGAATCAGCAACAATCAATGGCAAGAGGATGCAGAAGGGACTGGAAACCATTGCATTACACACACATTATATTTATCCACAGGACATGTGGCCTGTAATTGTAAGAATAAGTGTCATAATGATTTCTCCATTGGCAAAGGACTCGGAGATTAGTCCCCATTTGGATCTTGGAGGGGGGGGGGGGGGGGGGGGGCTCCCAAGAAGGTAATCAACAGAAGAATAATGTTCTATGAGATGAAGTATGGAATGTCAAAAATTTCGATGTGGTAGGCAACCTAGAGAATATGTAAAGGGAAATACTAAGCATCAATCAAGATACAGTGAAAATCAAAAAAGTGAAACAAAGATCAACAATGATTTCGGGTCAGACAAACACAGGGTAACAACAGCACCAGTAAATGGAGTTATTATGAATAGGAGGTTAAGGCAGAGAGTGAGTTGCTGTGAACAGGGTTGTTCTCATCAGATTTTACAGCAAACTATTGCTGACAACAATAGTTCAGGTATACATGCTGATATAGCAGGCAGAGGAGGAAGAGGTAGGGAAAGTATTTGTGGATATGGAGTGGGTGATTCAGTATGTAAAGGGAGATAGATAGTTGGTTGATTGGGGTTGAAGGGACCAAACAGCAAGGTCAACAGTCCCTAGTTTCAAAGGCAGTCCATTCGGACAGAGTTACATCTCAGAACAGACATAACGATAAAAGGTAAAAAGCTAAAAATGTAAAAGCCCAGTCATGCTGTCAACAGTGAAAACAAAATGAGGGAAGTCAGCAAGTGGGCAACCCAAAGGCTATGCTAGAGGCAGAAAATATCCCACCCCTGATGCAGTACAGGCAAGACCACATGCTATTCAAAAGTGTTCAACTGCTAGAATGTAAAAGTACTTATTGTAAAAGGAGACTAACCAAACCTAAAAAGTGATAAAAACAGAGTAAAAGGGCAAGAAAAGAGGATCTTGGCCAGGGAGGGGAGTCAGGAATCTCCAGACACAGCTTAAAGTGGGAGACACCCCAACCCTCACTGCCCTGTCCCTGCTCCAGAGGGAGATTAAAAACCTTAGAACTGAAAATAAAAACCACTTTCATGGAGGAAACTGAGAACCATTTCAACCATCCGGGAATCATCTGCCTATATTAAAGGTAAAGTGCCAGAAGTCTGTATTTAGTATGCAGAGCCGAAAGAAGGAGGCATTCCATCAAAATATGGGCAACTGAATGGAAGGCTCCACAACCACAAAGTGGGGATGGCTCATTATGCTAAAGAAAATCATGGGTCAGCCTGGTACGGCCGATGTGGAGACGACACAGTGTGGTCGAGTCCTTTCGGGAGAGGCGAAAGGAAGAACGTCACGGGACAGGTGTCACCTTAATCGCATGAAGTTTATAAGACAGGGGAGTAGCCTCCCAAGAGTTGGCCCATGATTGTGTGAAGTGGGATTTGATATGAAGCTGTAAATCTGCCACAGGAGGGGTTACAGAGAAGGGGGGAGGGGGGGGGGGGGGGGTAAGTGACTGCTCCCCCAGCCAAACATTCAGCAAGCTCATTACCTGGGATACCCAATGTCCAGGGACCCAAAGGAAGTCAACAGAACAAGCAGCATGGTGAAGATCAGCGAGATGGTCATGGATGGCCAAGACCAATGGATGGCGGGAAAAACACCGGTCAATAGACTGAAGGCCACTCATTGAGTCCGTACATAACAAAACGCGGTTGAGTTGGGACTGTTTAATAAAGGTAATGGCCTGGGAAATCGCCATAAATTCCACAGTAAACACCCCACATGCAGTTGGCAGGAGATGATTTTCCAAGCCAACAGAGGATGTGAAAGCATATCCCACACGATCAGCAGATTTAGAGCCATCGATGTAAAAAACAACAGCATCCCGAAACTCCCATACAATTCGGCAGAAAAAACAATGGAACACCATCGAGGGAATGGAATCTTTCAGACCTCAGCAGAGGTCCATCTGAATCTGGTGCTGAGGAATTAACCAAGGGGCTTGTTGGGGAGGGAACGTGGGAGACAGGACAAAGAAGGAAGCTGAAAATCATGGCGAAGAGACGCAAGGCGGAGCCCAACCGGTAAACCCAATAGTTTTCAAATTACAGAAAAGAGCAATTCGTATAATAACCAAGAGTGGCAGTAGGGCTCACTGTCTTGAACATTTCCAAAAGCTGGAAATCCTAACTGTCCCCTGTGAATACATTTTTCAAAGTGTTATGTATGTAAAAAAAAAAAAAATATTGACCGCTATATGAAAAATTCTTTAGTACACAGCTATGAAACTAGAAACCAATACAATCTTCACCTAGAGAGGAAAAATAAAGTTAAAACACAGCAGAGATTGTTGTACAATGGTGTTAAATTATATAATAAATTACCCCAAAAAATAAAAGATATTGACACAATCGGACAGTTCAAAACAAAACTAAAATTTTTTTTTATTAAATAAAAGTTATTACGCAGTAATGGACTATCTGTATTAAAACATGTAGTGTAATTAAAGTAGCCTGCATTGTAATACATGAGGAAATCAAAAATTGTACAGTACTATAAGAAAATTACAAATTACACAAGGATATAAAACTAATTTAAGATACCTCAAAAATGTGTGTAAATACAAATTTTATGTGTATAATTGTAGGCATATTGTATTGTATATGATTTTGCTGACGAAATCCACACAATGTAAATTGTTACATGGATTAATAAGGAAATCAATCAATCAATCAAACCCACCCAAGAGCGGGATCAGGTGGGCGATGTCCTTTGTCTGGGGACAGGATAGAATAGTAAGGATGAGTAGGAGAGGAACAGACAGCGATCGCATAAGAAACCAGAAGCTGGGATCACCAAACAGAAAGGGGGGATCCCAGCTTCAACGAGGGGACTATCAACAGAGCTAGTAGGGAAGGCACCGATGGCCAAACAGATACCATGATGGTGGACCAGATCCAGGAGGCACAGTGTGGAAGGAGCAGCTGAACCATAAATTTGACAACCATAGTCCAAGCAAGACAGCACTAATGCCCAATATAGGCAGAGAAGAGTGGAACAATCTGCACGTCAAGTGGTTTGGGCAAGGAAGCAAAGGACATTGAGTTTACGGAAACATCGTCTCTTCAGAATCCGATATTAGGCAGCCAAGTGAGCTTGTTGTCAAAAAGAAGACCGAGGAAACTAAACTGTGGGACCACAAGTAATCGTTGTGCATCGAGGTACAATACTGGATCAGGGTAGACTGTAGTACAGTGACAGAAGTGGACCACCCGCAATTTTAAAGCACAGAACTGAAACCCGTGTGAGAGGGTCCATGCAGAGGCACACCATATAGCATGCTAGAGCTGCTGCTCTGCAGAGGCCATCGAAGAGGAACTAACCCAAATGCAGAAATCTCCCACATACAGAGCAGGGGTGACCAAAGGACCAACGGAGGCCACAAGTCCATCTATAGCAATGAGGAAAAGAAGTCCACTCAATACGGAACCCTGTGGGGTGCCATTCTCCTGGGTCCATGGAGAACTAAAAACAGTACTAACCCGAACCCTGAACAACCAATGGAACAGGAACTGGTGGATAAAAATCGGGAGTGGATCCTGAAGACCCCACCCATTAAGTGTAAGTAAGATATGATGGTGCCAAGCAGTGTCATAGACTTTGCGAAGGTCAAAAAATACTGCAACAAAATGGCAGCACTGGGAAAAAGCCTGCTGAACTGCAGATTCCAAGCAAAGTAAATGATCGATCAGAGACCATCCCTCTCGGAAGCCACAGTGGTAAGGGGACAATAGATCCCGAGATTCGAGGACCCAATTGAGCCGATGGGCTACCATTGAGCTTTCAACTAACAGGGGGTTCTTACCAGGCTTAAGGACGAGAACCACGATGCTATACCTCCACTGAGAAGGGAAGTCACCCTGGAGCCAAATACGGTTAAGCACCCAGAGAATAAGTTGTCGGTGTGGAGAACTGAGATGTTGAAGCAATTGTTTATGAATGGAGTCTGGGCCAGGGGCCATATCATGAGAAGGAGAAAGTGCAGAAAGAAGTTCCCTTTCAGTAAAATTCTGATGGTAAGATTCTGACTGACAAGGGATAAAACATAAGGTGGAAGCTTCAACCCGCTGTTCCTGGTAAAGGAAAGCAACCGGATAGGAGGCTGATGCTGATGCTGTGGCAAAATGGGTCGCAAGATGTTCCACGAGAATCAATGGGTCCATGCAAAGGCAATCTGGGAGGGCACGGCCCGAGAGGGTAGACTGCTGATAGCAGCCTTGGAGAGAGCGAAGTTTAGACCATACCCGTGACTTAGGGACAGTAGAACTAGAGGAAGAAACCGTTCCCAACACACCAATTTGCTCCACTTGATTAAATAATGGGCTGTGGCACAAAGGCATTTAAAGATAATAAGATTGGCAGCGAATGGGTGGCTCTTAAGGTGTTGCAAAGCTTGACAGCAAACACAGATGGCAATGGCAATGGCCGTACTCCACCACAGGACCTGCCAGCGGCAAAATGGTGCACATGAGTGTGGGTAGCAAGGCTAGCACCGCGAACAGTTCCATCAGACACGTCACATAGAATGTCATCAATACAACCCAACAAAGAGGGAGAAAAAAACGACCTGTGCAGTATATAGAGGCCAATTGGTGCGTTGGATAGACCAACGAGGTAACCTGTCCATCGGGGAGCAGGAAGGGAGCGAGATAATCAACGGGAAGTGGTCACTATCACAAAGGTTGTCATGTGATGACCAGTGTAAGGAAGGGAGGAGGGAGGGAGATGAAAGAGAAAGATCAATGGCAGGAAAGGTACCATGACCGGCACTGAAATAGGTAGGGGAGCCACCATTAAGTCACAAGTCATGGTCTGCAAGAAACTGGTCTATGGGAAGATCCTGTCTAGATGGAAATGCACTACCCCACAAGGGATGATGAGCATTAAAATCCCCGAGAAGGAGGAAGGGAGGAGGAAGTTTCTAAAGAAGGGAAGTTAAGGCAGCAAGTGTAAGAGTCCTGTCAGGAGGGAGAAAAAGATTGCAAACTGCAATCCCGAGTCCAGGTGGACCATAACAGCAACCGCTGCCAATATAGTTTGAAGAGGAATCCACATGCTAGTAACGTCCGTACAGACCAACGTGCAAACGCCACCAGAGGCCCGCAAGGGGCCGACCCGATTTCGACAAAAAGCACGGAACCCATGGAGGGTCAGTGAGTGATCATCAGTAAAATGAAGTTACTGTAGAATCACACAAGCTGCAGAGTAAAATGAAATAAGGGATTTCAACTCTGGAAGGTGATGGTAATATCCATTACAATTCCATTGGATAGCCATAGAACGATGATTCAAATGGGGGGATGAACAGGCTAAAGCCAGTCATGCCGTTGGGCCACCATACATCACCGACGATGGGGATCGGGCCCCTGGTGACACCAAAGGCTCCTTGTCCCGGGATTTATGTTTCTTCTTCTTTTCTGTTTGAGATCAAGGAGGGCTGCACTGCAAAAGGGAGCCAACCACAGCAAGATCTGGAACAGAAAGAGAGCGGGCTACATGAGGGCCCACAGACCATGGTTCTCGTGTGGCAGCAGACCTTTGGCCCGGAAGGTGCCAGGAAGGGGGTCCCGGGAGGGTCGCCCTTGACCGGCAGATGCCGAAGAAGTGGGGAGCGGCACCCGGAGGGGAGGGTGTGGGAACCGCAGGGGATGGGGAGAGGAGAGGGGTTTAGGAGTAGGGTAAGGAAGGGGGAGGAAGGGGAAGGAAGGGTAAGGAAGGGGGAGGAAGGCGTGAAGATGTAACTAAAGTATAGTTAGACATCTTTGACACAGGATGGAGATGTGCATACTTCTTACAAGCCTCAGTGTAGGTTAGACGATCAAGGGACTCATACTCCTGTATCTTCTTTTCCTTCTTATAAGTCAGGTAATCCAGTGAATGAGAAGAATGATTGCCATGATAATTAACACACACAGGACGGGGAACACAGGAACTCCCCTCATGGAATGGAGATCCACAGTCACCACAGAGAGAGGTCTGCGAACAATGGGAAGACATGTCCAAAACACAAGCACTTAAAACATGTCATAGGTGGTGGGATATACGGCTTCACATCACATTGATAAACCATAATCTTGACCTTCTCAGGAAGAGTATCCCCTTCAAAGGCCAGGGTAAAGGCACCAGTATCAATGCGATTGTCCTTCGGGCCCTTCTGAACAGGCCAAACTGTTAACACCCCACCATCCTAGAGTGGCCCTAAGTTTTACATAAGTTTGAAGGATGAGGTCCCTGTGAAAAATTAGATCTTGAACCATATTCAAAGACTGGTGGGGAGTAATGGACACAGGAATTGTGCCAAGACGGTCACAGCCACGAAGAGCTGCAGACTGGGCAGCTGAAGCAGTTTTGATCAGCAACAAACCTGACCGCATCTTGCTCAGAGTCCTCTTCAACAAACTTGTCTTCAATGTGTTCCACAAAAAATAAAGGTTTGGTATTGGTGAAAGTATCCTCATCAGTCCTGGTGCAAACCAGATAGCGGGGAAAAGGTTTTTCCCCGAGCCGACGAGCCTGACCCTCCTCCCAAGGGTTAGCCTTGGAAGGGAAGGCCAAAGGGGGCAGAAGAGGCAGCACTAAAAGAATCTTTTCCATTGAGAGAGATGGCCTTAAAAGAACGGCCAAAGTTCTGGACCCATATGCCTTTCATTTGCATAGTGTCTGCCCTGATACTACCCACTCCGATCAAGGGCTCTCCCCACGGGTGCCACCCAGCCACAGCAAGGGCCATCTGGCACAGCAGCCATTGCCAGGAGTTCTGATGCTCCAGGATGACAAGCAACCACTCCTAGGCTTACACAAGGAGGTCACAGCTAAGGTACCAGAAGTTTGATCCCTGTGTTTTCAGGGGTACATAGCTACCCCACCACACAGGCTGGCTATTGTGCTGGCTATGTACCCTAGCATCAGACAACGACGTGAAGGAAAAGATGGAAGTAACTAGGAGGGTACACGCTGGAGACACTAGGCAAGGTGCTCTTCCCCTGATGGCTCACACTATGGAATATAAATTTAGTAATAGACGTCAAATTCCAGAGGGAGACCAGAGAATGCCAAAAGGATGAGGTAATTACTCAACAAAACCAAGTCGCAAAGCCAACATAACCAGGAGGACAGTGGGACCAACATAAACAAGGACACCAAGAGAAGGAGAGGAGAGGGCAGAGGGGAAGGACCCAGGAAAGGAGGGGAAGGGAAAGGAAATGCAGCCAGGGAAAGAAGGAAGACTGCAATAGCTCAAGGCCCCATGCTCACCACGCACATACTCACGAAAGGACCGTGAGCCCCCTGGGGGGTAAAGGGAGATAAAAATGGAATAGTCATGGGGGATTGAAGTGCAATCATAGGGAAGTGATTAAAAGAAAGGGTTGTGGGAGAATATGTACTTGGAAGTAGGAATGAGAGAGGAGAGAGACTAATTGAGATCTGCAATAAATATCACTTAGTAATAGCAAATACTGTGTCCAAGAATCACAAGAGCAGTAGGTGTACTTGGAAAAGGCCAGGAGATGCTGGAAGATTTCAGTTAGAATACATCATGGTCAGGCATGTGTTCTGAAATCAGATTTTGAATTGTAAGGCATACCCAGGAGCAGATATAGACTCAGATCACAATTTAGTAGTGATGAAGAGTAGGCGGAAGTTTAAGAGACTAGTCAGGAAGAATCAATGTGCAAGGAAGTGGAATATGGAAATACTAAGGAATGAAGAGACATGCTTGAAGTTCTCTCAGGCTATAGACACTGTGATAATGAATAGCTCACTAGGCAGTTCAGTTGAAGAGGAAAAGACATCTCTAAAAAGGGCAGTTACACTAGTTGGAAAGAAAACCATAGGCACAAGGGAGGCAACTGCGTGAAGAAACTGTGGATTAACAGATGAAATACTTCAGCTGGTCGACAAAAGAAAGAACCACAAATATATACAGGGGAATTTGGGAATACAGGAGTACAAAGAACTTAGGCATGAAATGAATAGGAAGTGCAGGGAAGCTAAAGTAAATTGGCTGCATGAAAAATTCAATGAAATCAAAATAATAAATGATTGTTGGAAGGACTAACTCAGTATATATAAAAAAAATCCAAACAACCTTCAATGGAATTAAAAGCAAGAATGGTAACATTAAGAGTGCAATGGGAATTCCACTGCTAAATGCAGAAGAGAGAGTAGATAGGTGGAAGGAGTGCATTGAAGGCCTCTATGAGGGGGAATATGGTTGAAAAAATAGATAGCATTCCATCAGAATCTCTAAAAAGCAATGGGGGAACTGGCAACAAAACGACTATTCACAACAGTGTGTAGAATGTACGAGACTGGCAATACATTTATTTATTTATTTAGCTGCTTATGATGTACGTCTATCGTCTATGGAGTAAGTCCAAGTACATATTTGCTTTGTCAGTTTTCCAATAAAATACATTACTTTTATTGATTCTAACTATAGTTTTGCTAAGACAACTAATAAATTTTAACCACAACATTACTGGAACTTTACATCATAGCAACAAAATTTTAGATACTGTAAACTGAATGGATTTTATGAGGCACACATAATCTATGTACCTAAATTATGGAACATTTAATTGCAATAATTCTATACTATGGGTCCATCATTTTATCTATATGGTATAATACAGTCATATGGCACATACATATTCTAGATCCCATTTTGTTTACATCTATAAAAAAATTTAACAGCAATAATTCTGTAAAAAACAAAAGATTTAGATAAAACAATGCTGTTGAGAAGTTAACAAATTTTAAAAGCATCTGATCTTTGGAAAAACATCATCCACACAATTCTGAAGACAGCAAGAGCCAACAAGTGCAAGAATTATTGCACAATCAGCTTAGCAGTTCATGAATCCCAGCTGCTGACAGGAATAATATACAGAATAATGGAAAAGAAAATTGAGGACCTGTTATATGATGATCAATTTGGCTTTAGGAAAGGTAAAAGCATCAGAGAGGCAGTTCTGATGTGGTTGATAATGAAAGCAAGACTGAAGAAGAACTGAGACACTTCCACTGGATTCATCAACCTGGAAAAAATGGCAAACAATGTGATTGGGAGCAAGATGTTCGAAATTCTGAGAAAAACAGGAGTAAGCTATGGAGAAAGATGAGTAAAAAAAAAAAATTACGAGAACCAGGAGTGAACAATAACACTGGAAGTCCAAGAATGAAGTGCTCAGATTCAAAAGGGTGTAAGGCAAATCTTAATTAAAAATTCAGGGTGAAAGGATATCAATGATAAGATTCGTTGATGACATTGCTATCCTCAGTGAAAGAGAAGAAGAGGGTTGGGGTGTTTCTGGGGGAGGAGAGCAAACAGTGAGGTCATAGGTCTCATCGGATTAGGGAGGACGGGGAAGGAAGTCGGGCGTGCCCTTTGAAAGGAACCATCCCAGCATTAGCCTGGAACAATTTAGGGAAATCATGGAAAACCTAAATCAGGATGGCTGGACTTGGGATTGAACCGTTGTCCTCCTGAAAGTGAGTCCAGTGTGCTAGCCACTGCACCACCTCGAAGCTAATGAGAAGTAGCAGAAACAAGATTAAAAAGAAACTTAATGTCAGAACTGGTGATCATGAAATAAATGAAGTCAAGGAATTGTGCTACCTCGATAGCAAAGTAACCCATGACAGGCAGAGCAGGGACGACATAAAAAGCAGACTAGCACAATCAAAAAAGGCACTCCTGGCCAAGAGGGTTCTGCCAGGAGTATAACAGTAAACTCAACTGTAGAAGAATATGTGGAACCAGTAGAATACACAGGTGACAAGATGAAGGTTCAACTGAGCACCAATAATGGAGTGCAGGACTTCATCCAATTATGTGCACTGCAGATAAGAAATAAGAGGAGAACTTTGAGATATTCAAAGTGAAATTAGAGAATGAAATTATGGGTGTAGAAGCAATAGTGCTGGGTGACTTAAATGAACAGTTGGGAAAGGAGTGACTAGGGAAGCAAGAGTTAATTGGTCCATACAGACACAGGGAAAACATGAATGGGATAAACTAATCAGTTTTTGTGAGAGAAATGGTTTGATTGTGGGCAACACATGGTTCAGGAAGAAAAATAGCTAAAATATAACAAGATATGAATGGGGAAAGAGAAAGACAAAGACAATCATGGATTATACTCTGGTGGTAAAGCAAAATCATAGACAGTTGACGGATGTAACTGCACTTCCAGAAGAAGCTTTTCATGGAGACCATTGAGTGGTGATGGCAAAGATGGTGGGTAAAATGGAAGGAACAAAGACAGAAAGGGAGAAGAAAATGAAAGTGTGGAAACTAAAAAATAGGAAAGTTCAAGAAAAGTTTGAAGAGTTAGCAAAACTCAAAATCCCAAGCACTGAATATGAAAGAGGTATGGGGTAAGTCCAAAGAGGCATTTGTAAGCTCTACAGAGAACATCTGTGACAGAATATCTGGAAAGGTGAAGGATAAGGAGAAACCACAATGGAATGAGCAGGTGAAGGAAGCAGTAAACCAAAAGAAGAAAGCATTTCATTATTGCAACAGAGATAAAAAGAAGAAAGTGAAAGGAAATACAAACAAATTGAAATGAAAATGTAAGAAAGTGATAGTGGGAGAAAAGAGGAAAAGCTGGGAGGAATACACAAACAAGATTGAAAGGGATAGTACCAGGGTAAAAGAATGCTTTATGGAATTAGAAGGAGTAAGAAGAAGAAAAGCACTTACACAAAGTTGGTGAAAGGGGGAAAATAGAGATCTAATACCGCAGCCAGAGGAAAAGATGGAAAGTGTACAGTGACAAACTACTGAATGTGAATAACAGCAGTGATAAGGAAGTAGAAGTAAGGCACAGGGACATGGGACTGGAAAAAAAAGATATTACAATGTTAAAAGTAGAACTAGCACTGGGAAGAATGAGAGCAAAAAACGCAATTGGGTTAGATGACGGAAGTGTAGAGATGATGAAGGCAGCTGGACCAATTGGGCTACATTGGCTGTATGGATTGCTAAATGCAAATCTACTCAGAAATGTTTGCCCAAAGAATGAGAAAAGGAAATAACTCCATTGGTCAAGAAGGGAGACAGGAAAGTGTATGATAACTACCAAGGGATCATACTCATTTCAGAAGTAGCAAAAACAGTGGCAAGGATACTGGAAAGGATATTGAAGGAAAAGTGAAAGGCTAGTTACAAGAGAAGCAGTATGGATTTTTGACATGGTAGATCAACAGTAGACCCAATCTCTAGTATGAGAGGCATAGGGAGTATGTGAAAGATCTGATGGTGACATTTCTTGACTTGTTGTTGTTGTTGTTATTGTTGTTGTTGTTGTTGTTGTGGTCTTCAGTCCTGAGACTGCTTTGATGCAGCTCTCCATGCTACTCTATCCTGTGCAAGCTTCTTCATCTCCCATTACTTACTGTAACCTACATCCTTCTGAATCTGCTTAATGTATTCATCTCTTGGTCTCCCTCTATGATTTTTACCCTCCACGCTGCCCTCCAATGCTAAATTTGTGATCCCTTGATGACTCAGAACATGTCCTATCAACCGGTCCCTTCTTGTCAAGTTGTGCCACAAACTCCTCTTCTCCCCTATTCTATTCAATACCTTCTCATTAGTTACATGATCTACCCATCTAATCTTCAGCATTCTTCTGTAGCACCACAATTCGAAAGCTGCTATTCTCTTCCTGTTCAAACTATTTATAGTCCATGTTTCACTTCCATACATGGCTACACTCCATACAAATACTTTCAGAAACGTCTTCCTAACACTTAAATCTATACTTGATGTTAACAAATTCCTCTTCTTCAGAAATGCTTTACTTGCCATTGCCAGTCTACATTTTATATCCTCTCTACTTCGACCATCATCAGTTATTTTGCTCCCCAAATAGCAAAACTCATTTACCACTTTAAGGGTCTCATTTCCTAATCTAATTCCCTCAGCATCACCTGACTTAATTCAACTACATTCCATGATCCTCGTTTTGCTTTTGTTGATGTTCATCTTATATCCTCCTTTCAAGACACTGTCCATTCCATTCAACTGCTCTTCCAAGTCCTTTGCTGTCTCTGACAGAATTACAATGTCATCGGCAAACCTCAAAGTTTATATTTCTTCTCCATGGATTTCAATACCTACTCCAAATTTTTCTTTTGTTTCCTTTACTTATTGCTCAATATACAGATTGAATAACATCAGGGAGAGGCTACAACCCTGTCTCACTCCCTTCCCAACCACTGCTTACCTTTCATGCCCCTCGACTCTAATAATTGCCATCTGGTTCCTGTACAAATTGTAAATAGCCTTTCGCTCCCTGTATTTTACCCCTGCCACCTTTAGAATTTGAAAGAGAGAATTCTAGTCAACATTGTCAAAAGATTTCTCAAAGTCTACAAATGCTAGAAAAGTAGGTTTGCCTTTCCTTAATCTTTCTTCTAAGATAAGGTGTAAGGTCAGTATTGCCTCACGTGTTCCAACATTTCTACAGAATCCAAACTGATCTTCCCCGAGGTCGACTTCTACCAGTTTTTCCATTCATCTGTAAAGAACTCGCGTTAGTATTTTGCAGCTGTGACTTATTAAACTGATAGTTCGGTAATTTTCACACCTGTCATCACTTGCTTTCTGTGGGATTGGAGTTGTTATATTTTTCTTGAAATCTGAGGGTATTTCGCCTGTCTCATAAATCTTGCTCACCAGATGGTAGAGTTTTGTCATGACTGGCTCTCCCAAGGCTGTCAGTAGTTCTAATGGAATATTGTCTACTCCCGGGGCCTTGTTTCGACTCAGGTCTTTCAGTGCTCTGTCAAACTCTTCACGCAGTATCTTATCTCCCATTTCGTCTTCATCTACATCCTCTTCCATTTGCATAATATTGTCCTTAAGTACACTGCCCTTGTATAGACACTCTATATACTCCTTCCACCTTTCCGCTTTCCCTTCTTTGCTTAGAACTGGGTTTCCATCTGAGCTCTTGATATTCATACAAGTGGCTCTCTTTTCTCCAAAGGTCTCTTTAATTATCCTGTAGGCTGTATCTATCTTACCCCTAGTGAGATAAGCCTCTACATCCTTACATTTGTCCTCTAGCCATCCCTGCTTAGCAGTTTTGCACTTCCTGTCGATCTCATTTTTGAGACATTTGTATTCCTTTTTGCCTGCTTCATTTACTACATTTTTATATTTTCTCCTTTCATCAATTAAATTCAATAGTTCTTCTGTTACCCAAGGATTTCTACCAGCCCTTATCTTTTTACCTACTTTATCCTCTGCTGCCTTTACTATTTCATCCCTCAGAGCTACCCATTCTTCTTCTACTGCATTTCTTTCCCCCATTTCTGTCAATTGTTCCCTTATGCTCTCCCTGAAACTCTGTACAACCTCTGGTTTAGCCAGTTTATCCAGGTCCCATCTCCTTAAATTCCCACCTTTTTGCAGTTTCTTCAGTTTTAATCTACAGTTCATAACCAATAGATTGTGGTCAGTCCACATCTGCCCCTGGAAATGTCTTACAATTTAAAACCTGGTTCCTAAATATCCGTCTTACCATTATATAATCTCTCTGAAACTTTCTAGTATCTCCAGGGTTCTCCCATGCATACAACCTTCTTTCATGATTCTTGAACCAAGTGTTAGCTATGATTAAGTTGTGCTCTGTGCAAAATTCTACCAGACGGCTTCCTCTTTCATTTCTTAGCCCTAATCCATATTGACCTATTATGTTTCCTTCTCTCCCTTTTCCTACTCTCTAATTACAGTCACCCATGACTATTAAATTTTCATCTCCCTTCACTACCTGAATTATTTCTTTCATCCCCTCATACATTTCATCAATTTCTTCGTCATCTGCAGGGCTAGTTGACATAAACTTTTACTACTGTAGTAGATGTGGGCTTCGTGTCTGTCTAGGCCACAATAATGTGTTCACTATGCTGTTTGTAGTAGCTTACCCGTACTCCTATTTTTTATTCATTATTAAACCTACTCCTGCATTACCCCTATTTGATTTTGTATTTATAACCCTGTATTCACCTGACCAAAAGTCTTGTTCCTCCTGCCACCGAACTTCACTAATTCCCACTATAACTAACTTTAACCTATCTATTTCCCTTTTTACATTTTCTAACCTACCTGCCCGATTAAGTGATCTGACATTCCACGCTCCGATCTGTAAAACACCAGTTTTCTTTCTCCTGATAACGACATCCTCCTGAGTAGTCCCCGCCCGCAGATCAAATGGGGGACTATTTTACCTCCGGAATATTTTACCCAAGTGGACGCCATCATCATTTAACCATACAGTAAAGCTGCATGCCCTCGGGAAAAAATTACGGCTGTAGTTTCCCCTTGCTTTCAGCCGTTCGCAGTACCAGCACAGCAAGGCTGTTTTGGTTAGTATTACAAGGCCAGATCAGTCAATCATCCAGACTGTTGCCCCTGCAACTACTGAAAAGGTTGCTGCCCCTAGTCAGGATCCACACGTTTGTCTGGCCACTCAACAGATGACCTAGTGGAAGCTAATGATACTGCCCCGATTAACATAATTTTATTTTGGGTTCACAATTGTTACAGGTCATGAGGAATCAGGTGCACAATTGTTAAGAGTGATGAGAAATGCTTGTGGATGGGTGGATCACAGTGAAAGTCATGGGATACTGAGATTTTATGTTCACAATAGCTGCTCATTGACCTTTTGGAACAGATATTTTGGAAGACAGAAACCGTTAGGAATATGTGAAAAATCAGAAAAAAGAGAAAATGTGAAATAAAGTATTTATTAATTTACAGCTTAACAGGTTTATAAATAGTTACCTAAACTGCATGATACAACAGCTACACATGAGTATAGTTTGCTGTTCTATTCAGTAACTATTAGTACTGATTGTTATTAATTTATTTTGTAAAATATACATGATAGTAGGTATGCTGAAATTGTTAACCTGCTTGACAGTTTGATAAGTAATGCTACTTTTCAAAACACAAGCAACTCAGTGTAACTCCATGTGACAGCATCTGCTTTCATTTAAGTAGTGTGTAATTATGCATTTGTATAACTGCAACCATTCATAAATTTAATTCTCCACCTTCAGATTTACATAATCAGAAATTTGTGGCTTCATTATTTCTGCTGCAAGTTACAATGTGATATGTTGCCTCACTCATTTGTGTTACGGATAGATACATTATCAACTTTCATATTGCAGTCTTAGGAGAATTTATTTACAGCAATAACTGGATGGTTATAAATGTTATTGTGCTAACAGCCACCTTTATAGTCAAGTATGTTCTACCATAGGAGTAAAACATGTGAAAAGCTACACCAGCAAAATATCTTCAAAGTAAAGAACAGTATCCCAATCAAAACTTTTAATAGTGGAAAAATTTATGCATTTTTGCACCATGAGGTGGACAGATAGCTACTAATCTGCTGTTAGTAACTTAATTTATCTTTTTTTTAGCTAGGAACATTTTATACCTGATGGTTTCTTAACTTGCTTCAGTTAAAGATCAGAAAACTCTGGGACAGATGTTACAGACAGCAGTTACACATTCATCTAATATTAAAAGGTTTTGGGATAATTTATACAGGAGGTATCACAGTGTGTTCTGGCCCATAAAATAAGTAGTTGATGACCAAATTAACACTTATCAGTAGCACTGTTGGTACAAGAATCTAGTCACAGAAACTATCACAATGTCACAAAACACCTGGCACAGGGGTGACCACCTGGGCACTGCACAGGGCCTGTTGCAGGAGTGACAACTGAAAATCATTATGAACAATCCATCACTTGCATAACCACTGCACTTGCCGACAACCTGCTCAACCTGTGCCCACTAACACACTAGGTAGTCCATTGTTTGAGTAACCACTGAAATTGCAACCTATTCTATTGCACAAGTGACCACTCAAATCCAGACAGTTACAGCACACATAACAAACCATTGTTTTCTCCCTTGTGTCAGTGTGAGTATGCATTATATACAGGTCCAGCAAAGTTGCACCAATGGCAACACATTTGAAACTTCAAATTCTACTGGACCCCCTGAAATGAATATGTACCTTTGTAATGCCTTTTCAATAGTAGATGATACATGTGTGTGGAATGAACCAATGGATACCATTCATATTCTCAATTTCTTTGCAGTTTGCATACCTTATGTTCTAAAAGTGAGCTTTTAAAATTATGCTGTTTAGTCATCTTTATATTTCATTTATCTTTTCTTATTTTCTGTTTTACTTTGGGAACTCATTTTTCACATTTTTGTTTTATCTCTGAAAATATTAATTATCCAATAAAATCTGATTTGTTTCTTTTACTAGGTACTGGTATATGCTCTTACTTCTGGCAATACACAAACTACTAAAACCCTATTACAGAAATTGTATTTAAGATTTTACAGTCTTTCATCCTCCACAAAAATGTGTGTGTTCTGAATAACATTTTCTACATAAAGGTCATCACAGACTTGTTGCAATGCCATCTAACAAACTATTTGTAGACAAAATTTAATATCTTTGTTAACTGTGAAATAACATCTTAAGCAGTCTGAGAGGCTCTGGAGGAGACCAGATGTGGGGGGTGCCAGGTTTGGAACCCCCCTTTTTTTTTAAATTATGTAACACGTCCTTGTTGAAATTCAACTATGATGAAATGTTTTTGTATTCGGTAATTGTTCTGCAACTGTTTATGGTGAAATACACAGGAAGTTAATCTTAAACCAGTCTATTTCAAAAACCTACAGTTTTTTCTAGTCATTTTTATGTACATGAACAATGTCCTATTACTGACAGAAGTAATTTCACTGTAGAATAAATTTAACCAATTTCAGGAATAATATACAATTCTTTGCTAACAGTTTGATGCCTTTTCAACTTAGAGAAGATCTGAGCCTCAGAAGAATTGTACCACGACTTATAAGATGAGCTGTGATAACAATAAAGAGAATTGAAGATGAGTATTTCTTTTGACTTCTGTTTATTGCATACAGCGTGGGCAGTGCCTGTCTGCAATTCTGAATCCCAACTTTTAATGCTATAAATTTGACTGTGTCAATGCCATCAAATGTCCAGAGACCAGTGTATGTTAAATTATCTTCATATTTATTAAAATCAAAGAACAGGACTGTCAGACCCCTTAAATTGTGTACATAGCCAGACAATACTGTTAACATAAATTGGATACCAAACTTTTAGTCTCTGCCACTGCAATCCTGCATTACATTCTTATGTGGGCTGGCACATCTGCGTACTAGCAGCACCAAGCTATGGCTGACACTGTAAGCTCTTAGCTTGACTGTGCCACATTTCAGCCTGTACTATAAGTTCATGACTTTGTAACTGTTCTGCCTGCTTTATTTTTTTTTTCTTAATTTGTCTTAGTGTCAACGTACTGCATTGCTACACTGGCTAAAAAATGAGTTGTGGATTCCATCACTGACTACTGTAAATAATGTAGCTGACAGGTGCACAGTAGTGTTTCAAAGTACCATACTTTAATTTTCCTGTTCACAACCCACCAATAATCACAGTTATATGGCCAGTGCACTGTTGTTTAACTTTCAATAAGCCTCATTGATAATTTGCATGCAAACCTCCACATCCTTCTACAATACTTTCCTGTTGAACATCTACAAGGACTAAAACCTAACCACAAAGTTCACAGTTCTTGAAGAATAATCAATTATGTATGGAGCAGACCCTATCATTGCTTTTACAAACAGCCTAATTGATTAACACTTATTCCTTGGTTAAGTTGAAGCACTGTTGTTGTGCTAATCAACACGGGTTTCTCATCTGAAACTCTGCTGTGGACCGACTGTCTCGTGACCAAAAACCAGGCCCTTTATATATATATATATATATATATATAAAAAAAAATAGAGGGAAACATTCCACGTGGGAAAATTATATATAAAAACAAAGATGAGGTGACTTACCGAACGAAAGCGCTGGCAGGTCGATAGACACACAAACAAACACAAACATACACACAAAATTCAAGCTTTTGCAACAAACTGTTGCCTCATCAGGAAAGAGGGAAGGAGAGGGGAAGATGAAAGGAAGTGGGTTTTAAGGGAGAGGGTAAGGAGTCATTCCAATCCCGGGAGCGGAAAGACTTACCTTAGGGGGAAAAAAGGACAGGTATACACTCGCACTCACGCACATATCCATCCACACATACAGACACAAGCAGACATATTTAAAAGACAAAGAGTTTGGGCAGAGATGTCAGTCGAGGCAGAAGTGTAGAGGCAAAGAAGTTGGTTTGGGGATTTCATAGGGATTAGTTCATCCCTATGAAATCCCCAAACCACCTTCCCTACCCTCTGGCTCCTATCCTTGTAACCGCCCCCGATGCAAAACCTGTCCCATGCACCCTCCCACCACCACCTACTCCAGTCCTGTAACCCGGAAAGTGTACACGATCAAAGGCAGAGCCACGTGTGAAAGCACCCACGTGATTTACCAACTGACCTGCCTACACTGTGATGCATTCTATGTGGGAATGACCAGCAACAAACTGTCCATTCACATGAATGGACACAGGCAGACAGTGTTTGTTGGTAATGAGGATCACCCTGTGGCTAAACATGCCTTGGTGCACAGCCAGCACATCTTGGCACAGTGTTACACCGTCCGGGTTATCTGGATACTTCCCACCAACACCAACCTATCCGAACTCCGGAGATGGGAACTTACCCTTCAGTATATCCTCTCTTCTCGTCATCCGCCAGGCCTCAATCTCCGCTAATTTCAAGTTGCCGCCACTCATACCTCACCTGTCTTTCAACAACTTCTTTGCCTCTACACTTCTGCCTCGACTGACATCTCTGCCCAAACTCTTTGTCTTTTAAATATGTCTGCTTGTGTCTGTATGTGTGGATGGATATGTGCGTGAGTGCGAGTGTATACCTGTCCTTTTTTCCCCCTAAGGTAAGTCTTTCCGCTCCCGGGATTGGAATGACTCCTTACCCTCTCCCTTAAAACCCACATCCTTTCGTCTTTCCCTCTCCTTCCCTCTTTCCTGATGAGGCAACAGTTTGTTGTGAAAGCTTGAATTTTGTGTGTATGTTTGTCTTTCGACCTGCGAGCACTTTCGTTTGGTAAGTCACATGTGAAAGTTCCGTCAGAACTGACTCAAAAACTGACTACATGGCTGTCAGTGGCAATGGAGCTTCCATAATTAATTTTGGACACAATGTGACTACATGAACATAGCCCAGTAATCAGCACAGGCAATGAACATTACCTAATGAGAACTGTATGCAGAATGACATACTTAATGTACTCTGAATCGTGGACATGCACTAACAGTTTCTATACATGATGAAACCATTTCAAGAATTGACTGTATGGAAGTAACTCAATGAATGCACAACTAAGGGTGACTGGGTTTGTACATAATCCTTTTAAGTGGCCTTTAATAACATTTTTACAAATTGTATGAATACCACATAATTACATGCCTTAAACTGGATAAACTTTGACTGACTTTCAGATTCAAATATGACCATCATGACTGCATTTTAAATTCTGTGATATTTATATTAGCAAGCATAAGAACTCTTAAGAAATGATAATATACTGATTGGTGGATTTATGTTCTCTACAACAGAGGAATTAATGGAAAAATTGCAGTGGTCGAAGTTACCACAGATTTGTGGATACCTTTGTAGGCCTATGCTTTCACCATAACTGTCAACAACCATTCCCTTTGTGGTCAATGTTTCAAAAAGATCAAACTGACCACCAGAAAAAACACTTTGATAATCAAGATTTTCTTAAGTGTTTCACTGAGCCAAATAAAAATAACTATGGTACATAAACAGTGTGCTCCATTATCAAAATTCTAAATGTAATGAAAGGTACTAGGAATGAGTACCACAGATATGCTTCAAATGTAGAAGAGCATAATACCTTCAGTTTCATTCATCATAATTTATATCCTCTCTTCAAAACATCTGGCGCTGTAAGAACTATAGTTCTCATACTGAAGTAGATGTATCTAATGCATATTTGTTCATGTTTTACATAGACTTCAATAACCAGTTTCCTTTTGCACTGCTTTCTTTCTTGAATGTTCTGTTTATTGAAATTTTGCTGTTTTCAGTTTCTTGTAATGCAGCCTGCATGTAGTCTTCAGTTTATACATTATATCACCTCAAACCAAGTTTCTTTTTGTGAGTCCTTGGTGTACCATACCTCTATACCAGCACAACAGAGATAACTGTACAACAATGAAAGGGTACCTATAATGTTGGGATAACAATGACCAGTATTAACAGCAACCCCAAAACAGAAATCATGTGTGTAACCTCAGAAACTGTAATATATATCAGATATACACACGTGAATAAAAAGTAATCATTTGTCCAGTTTGAAAATTAATCAAGTCACATGCCTGATGAACATGACAACAGCTTTGAAGTTTATTTAAACAGATTTTGAACAACCAGAATTTAACACACTATTTCTTATACACTAATAAGTTACTGCAGATTGAAATGTTCCAAATGTAGGTACGAGCACAGTTCAATACTTATCTCCAGTCTGATATATGGGTGGTTTAAATCTTAAATATAATTACTTTTCTTTAAGTATCCCTGGCACTCATTTTAAGTAGTATCAGGGCAGTTTTCTGGCATGCTAGTTTTTAAGTAGTTTAGTCCACACAATAAACTGACTGCTTATTACAATATGACAGACTTTCACCGAGTTTACATCACAAATATTGTTCCAGCACTGCCAAAAACTGAGCAATATATCTTCAACCACCACCATTATTTAAGATAATAATAACTGAAATTCTATAGTTACATTATTGTTAGCTTACATTTTATGAATTAGTCAGTTTTACAGATGTGAATAATTTCGTGATTGATTAAACTGTCCTGACATTAATTTTAATACACAACAAAGATAATCTTTTACTTTCATCATTTCAGTTGAGTTAACAATATCAAGCAAAAATCTTTAAAAATTTTCAATTACATAAATTCTGATATTCTTAAAATTCTCTCAACATTATAATCCATTATTTCAAATAAAATGACTGTCCTTATCCCTAAACAATTTAGAAGTTATATTCACCTCTTTTTACATAGCAGTTTGTGTTACAATGTTTAATGAGTAATGCACATTGAATTTATAATGAAATCTGGACAATTTTGATCCAAATTACGCAGTTTGTACATGGACATTTCAAAATAAACATATAATTAACTAATAACTTTATAATCATCAGTGCATGGTACCATAATTTGCCATTCACATGCTATTGCAGTATTCTAAATATATTTTTCTCTTTCATTATAAGATTTATTAACTGCTGCATATGAGAACAGGCAGCATCTAGCATATACACTCCTGGAAATTGAAATAAGAACACCATGAATTCCTTGTCCCAGGAAGGGGAAACTTTATTGACACATTCCTGGGGTCAGATACATCACACGATCACACTGACAGAACCACAGGCACATAGACACAGGCAACAGAGCATGCACAATGTCGGCACTAGTACAGTGTATATCCACCTTTCGCAGCAATGCAGGCTGCTATTCTACCATGGAGACGATCGTAGAAATGCTGGATGTAGTCCTGTGGAACGGATTGCCATGCCATTTCCACCTGGCGCCTCAGTTGGACCAGCGTTCGTGCTGGACGTGCAGACCACGTGAGACGACGCTTCATCCAGTCCCAAACATGCTCAATGGGGGACAGATCCGGAGATCTTGCTGGCCAGGGTAGTTGACTTACACCTTCTAGAGCACGTTGGGTGGCACGGGATACATGCGGACGTGCATTGTCCTGTTGGAACAGCAAGTTCCCTTGCCGGTCGAGGAATGGTAGAACGATGGGTTCGATGACGGTTTGGATGTACCGTGCACTATTCAGTGTCCCCTTGACGATCACCAGTGGTGTACGGCCAGTGTAGGAGATCGCTCCCCACACCATGATGCCGGGTGTTGGCCCTGTGTGCCTCGGTCGTATGCAGTCCTGATTGTGGCGCTCACCTGCACGGCGCCAAACACGCATACGACCATCATTGGCACCAAGGCAGAAGCGACTCTCATCGCTGAAGACGACACGTCTCCATTCGTCCCTCCATTCACACCTGTCGCGACACCACTGGAGGCGGGCTGCACGATGTTGGGGCGTGAGCAGAAGATGGCCTAACGGTGTGCGGGACCGTAGCCCAGCTTCATGGAGACGGTTGCGAATGGTCCTCGCCGATACCCCAGGAGCAACAGTGGCCCTAATTTGCTGGGAAGTGGCGGTGCGGTCCCCTACGGCACTGCGTAGGATCCTACGGTCTTGGCGTGCATCTGTGCGTCGCTGCGGTCCGGTCCCAGGTCGACGGGCACGTGCACCTTCCGCCGACCACTGGCGACAACATCGATGTACTGTGTAGACCTCATGCCCCACGTGTTGAGCAATTCGGCGGTACGTCAACCCGGCCTACCTCATGCCCCACGTGTTGAGCAATTCGGCGGTACGTCCACCCGGCCTCCCGCATGCCCACTATACGCCCTCGCTCAAAGTCCGACAACTGCACATACGGTTCACGTCCACGCTGTCGCGGCATGCTACCAGTGTTAAAGACTGCGATGGAGCTCCGTATGCCACGGCAAACTGGCTGACACTGACAGCGGCGGTGCACAAATGCTGCGCAGCTAGCGCCATTCGACGACCAACACCGCGGTTCCTGGTGTGTCCGCTGTGCCGTGCGTGTGATCATTGCTTGTACAGCCCTCTCGCAGTGTCCGGAGCAAGTATGGTGGGTCTGACACACCGGTGTCAATGTGTTCTTTTTTCCATTTCCAGGAGTGTATTAATCAAAATTTAACAACCAACAGAGCCAGCAGAAAGCTATAAATCTTTCTGTTTATGAATGGTTGAAGTATCCACAGTGGTGAAAGTATACTCAGTTTAGTGTATTCAGTAATACAAGGGGGGCCCCAATAAGTAATGCAACTTTTTTTTTCTGAAAGTAGTCTAGTTTTATTCATGATTCCAATATACCATATTATTACACACTGTTCTGGCTACAAAATAGTATTCCAACATAATCTCCATTCAATGCAATGGCCTTATGACACCTTAACAGGAGGGCCTGTATGCCCGCAATGTACCACTACTGGTCGATTTAGCTGCCAACATCAATGTTGCATCAATAACCTCATTATTCATGCACTGCTTCCCATGGAATGCAGCCTTCATTGGGCCAAACACATGGAAGTCTGGGCCCTAGCATGTATGAACAGTACAATGAGGTTTTGGGAGCTTCTCCTGCATACACTGACTTGTTTGAGGCCTTACATTGTCATCAAGGAGAACGTTGTTTGCACTTTTGTGGCAATGAACATGCTGGATCTTTTGTTCAATTTTGTAAGGGTCACACAATACACTTCAGAGTTGATCATTGCACCATGAGGGAAAACCTCAAACAGAATAACCTCTTCACAGTCCCAGAAGTCCATCACAATGACTTTACCAGCTGAGGGTGTGGCACTGAACTTTTTCTTCAGAGGAGATGTGGTGTAGCACCACTCCCTGGAACGTTGTTGTGTGTCTGGTTTGAAGTGATCATCCCATATTCCATCACCTGTGATGAACCTGGACAGAAAATTGTCAAGCTCAGCCTCATACTGTCCTAGCAATTCTGCATAGATGATCCTTTATTGCTCTTTATGGTCTTCTGTTCACAGCAAGGAACACAGCAAGCGCACACACCTTTGAGTGCCCCAGCTGACAGATGAGAGTGTCGCCACTACCAACAGAGCTGTCCAGTTGAGCAGCAAGGTGTGTGTTTGTGATCCGTTTATTACCTTACTTGAGAGTGTCCACACATTCCAACATTGCAGAAGTCTTAGATGGATGCAGACAGTCAGCACAAGGGTGATCAGACAGGTTTGCGCAACTTTGTTGTGATGTCATATGCCTCACCCGATGACTCATTGCTTTGTTCATTTTCAGCTCTCTGTAGACATTCTGCAAGAACCTATTAAGCATCAATAAAGGTGCGATTCTCCACCAAAAGAAACTCAACAACTGCTCTGCTTAGGTAGCACCTCAATTACAAATGCCATTTTAAAGGCTGCCACCAATCTCAGCTTCATAGAACTATATGGGCTGAGGTGGGAGTATTACATGACATCCCACAATAAATTCTGCTTTTTTCAACCAAAATTGGCTGAGAAAAATATGTGCTGCATTACTTATTGAACACTCCATGTAAATTAAGATGGGCATAATAGTTTATACACATGTAAGAGAAATAAGTTACTTTTCTGAACAATAAGTTACTTTTCTGAACAATAAGTTACTTTTCTGAACAATAAGTTACTTTTCTGAACAATAAGTTACTTTTCTGAACAATAAGTTACTTTTCTGAACAATAAGTTACTTTTCTGAACAATAAGTTACTTTTCTGAACAATAAGTTACTTTTCTGAACAATAAGTTACTTTTCTGAACAATAAGTTACTTTTCTGAACAATAAGTTAGATATTCTCGAAATGACATAACTGATAGGTTCTATTTCTGAGAGACATTTTCTTCATTAACTAAAATGTTATTCTCGTAGAAACATGTATTTTGAAAATTAAAAAATGAAAATCAGGCCTACAATACTGGAACTTTAAAGGGATTGCATTTTAAATTTTGAACATTCTGATAATTATTTTGAATTACTCAGATTTAAGAAAGATAATACATTCATTTGAACAAAGATACTGGGGGTTTCAGTTAAGGTTTGCCATCATAAAATAAACTATTAGCAGAGTCTAGATTTCAAGTACATATGGTTCTTACAAACTGTAAATTTTGAAAATTTCTTTCAATTAAATGTTTCTGCATGAACTATTTACATTCTTGCTCTCTGTTTCCTGTGAACCATATACTGAATGTTTTGAAAAATACAGCTTAAAAATTATTTCATATATGCACAGTATGTATATTACATATAAAGTGCTATGTTTCAAAGTTGACTTTTTCAGGGTACATAATACTGCATGGGCAATAAAACTGTATCTAAGTCTCCCTCCACTTCTGCCTCTATAATCTCAAAAAATGAGCGTAAGGTTTGTAATTTAATGAGTGTCACAGAATGTAAATAACACATTGATAGTGTGTGAAATACCACATCACTAAAGCACTTCCCTTCTGGTTTGATAATGTGGATCAATAAAATCCCATTTATAATAAAGAATATCAGCTGCCTTTCTCTCAACTGCCAACAGCCAGTCATATGACAAGTTTTACTTGTGCTCTTTACTGTAGCACAGGGACAGAAGTGAACATAAAATAAAATACATTATAGTTACAGTTGTATTCCCCTAACAGTGGTACATACCCTGATCACTTGCAGCCATTGCCCAAAATATTGGCACATTTTATGCAATGAGAATGTACAACCAAGAAGAATTTTATAGAAACAACATTCAACCATTCACCTTGATGTCTGCAGTTTCTAGAACACAATATTTTTACTACCAGCAAGAACACAACTTGTGATAGCTACATGCCGTTTTACAATGACCATAAATATTTACTAATTTACCTTACCTATAACATGTTTTATGCTTTAAATGGAATAATTTCATCTATTTTCAATTTAGTGTATTACAGACAAATTAAGATAAATTAACTTAATTTGTCTAAAATGTATTATGATTTCTTAAGTTTAAGATATAAGGCTCAAAGCACATTTAAGGTGGTTTCTGTTTATAACATTTTTTACTCACATGTTGAAGCCATTACTGCTTCATTTCTTGCTAATCATTGTTAAGAGGAAGAAGCAGTGAAAGTAAAAACAAAATTGCTGCAGCTCCTGTAATGAACAGCACGAAGGAATAGTATCAGTTTGTTTATACTACCAGTACACATGGAGAACATTAGCTGCAGGCTAAGCTGGAGAATACTATTGAGTCCTGGAAAGAGGTGGTGGTGATGTTTTGTTTGTGGGGTGCTCAACCGCACGGTTATCAGCACCTGTACGAATTCCCAACCTTTGCTCAGCTCAATCTCGTGACTTTTCACGAATGATGATGAAATTCAACATATTTTCAATACCTGTGTAGGCAATGTGTACATTTATAGTGTTGGAGGTGTTAATGTTTGACTGTTTTGTTTGTGCACTGTATTTATTTTAAGAGCATTTCACAAGTGTCACATTCACTCTATCAAATCCTTTCGTATAGGATTATACATAAAAAAACATGCCTGTTTGCAGTGTCGCATTTGTCATTCACTACCCCTAGACACAACAAACATCTTTATTCATCTCTACAGCAAACAATTTGTCTGCCTACAATCATTGTGATGTGCATATGCAGACTATTTTGAACTTTTGGTCCAATCTCTGACAAAACATTCAGGGTTATCAGACACCAGTCCTGGTGTATCTCCAAACATTCATATAACAAAAACAAAAGATTATCACTACAGAATAAATACCATCCTGGAATCTGGCTACAGAATTTTTATCATTACAGAATTCCAACAACTTAGCAAATTTTTCTTCAACTCTACTAAACTGCAGATTTCTTACTGCCATGTGCTATGGGAAATGTGATGATTTTACCAATCTCTGCATAACTTTGATCTTTTAGTTGTTACATTGTCCTTGAGACAGTAGGTTGATGCCTTAATGTGGCAGTGGTTTTGGCACTGTTGTGCGAAAAAGGTGCAAACCTTTGCAGAACAGTGTCAAAATAATGTAATCCATTTTTTCTCTGATGTTTCCTTGTACAGCCCTTATGAAGCTGCAGGAGGAATGGTCCAACACCGTGGTATGCTTATACTGATAATTCAAAGCACACCATCAACTTGGCAGCAATGCCTCCAAATCACATAAGGACACCACCCTCCCTTTGCTGTCCAGTGAAATCACAATGGTAGTTACCGTTTGTGGACAAAGAAGACCAATGATCATTTGCCAATTCTACATTCAGTGTTTAACAGCATAGCTACAATAATGGACTCTGCTGAACACTGCCATGCTATACTGTAGATATGTAGATCTGTACTTAATCTATGGTGGGAAAATCAATTGAAAAAATAAGATCCCATTTTCTGCTCTAGAAGTTCTGTGGGTCACACAGCAAGTCTAGATTTACTTCAGGAGAAGGTTGAGTGATTACCACAAGACATGCAAAATATTAGTTCATTTTACTATATCTCTTTGACATAGAATATTTACCTATGATGCATTTCATGTGTTTTTAAAGACAATACATATTTGTCACTCACCATGTACAAGAATAATTTTTTACAGTTGAGTGGTACTGAAGGACAGCCACACATCAATGTACAGTTAACTTTAATAATTCTAGTGCCACTGGATTTGAACTATATTGTTGTTACTATCTGATGTAAGTAGACATACAGCTGTGGCAGCATATGGAGCCTCTCAAGGGCCTGCCTCCACTGATATCTGATTTGAGGCAGCAGCTGTTTTTACCTTTTAGTGCTGTTGTGAGGCAATCATAACCTGGGACCTCACTTTTTGGACAGCACCACAAGAAGAGGGGCACAATATGCAGTCGCAGAGCCATGAATTTGGCTTGGCTATGCAATAATATGAAACTGAAGAGAGAAGACTGTCTAGTGTTCATCCTTAGCCTGTTAACATGCTGGTTGCCACATGGCCAAGAGCAGCCACTGCAAAATCACACATTTGATACCATGTGGCCACCAGTGACCACAGCAGAGCTTATTCCTAATGCTATGTGCCTTGTCTGGCTTGGCAGTGAAACACCTGTCATTAAGAGTGAAGCAGTAAATGTGTTAAAGTAGACTGTACCAGCCCAAATGATGCCAATTTTAGGAAACTTCCCATATCTATCTACTCAAATGTTGACACTGTCACACTATCCAGATAACCAAAAAATTTTAACTTTCAAAACATTAGAAATCAAAGTAAGCATAATTCACCCCCCCCCCCCCCCCCCCCCCCACACACACACACACACACACACACACACACACACACACACACACACCTTCACTCAGAGGCATTAATGTGGCTTTTTGGTTGATATTTTGTTAACATCAGACAGGCTTTCCTCACTCATTCTAACTTACTTTATATTTAGATTGTCAAATTTCAGAGTCAACATTATACAGACAAACAGAGCAACCTTTTGGGAATGTTATATAGCTGTATTTGTAGCTCATTCGAAAACTGGATTTAACATAAGAGCATATTTCAAATCACTAAAAAAAGGCATCTATATTCATATGATAACGTATGAAGATATACTTTGCATATATTATTCAGGTATGCTTACTGTTTAGGCATTCCAGTAATCTCGCTAAAAAAAACAAAGTGGATAATTATCAATCATTTCATTTACTTACTGTCTAATTGGGCACACTACATTTTGGACCTTAATGAGTCACTCACATCAAAGTAAATTTTAGAAACTTGCAACCTCTTAGCTAAATTTCTGCAGACACACTTCAGTTATAACAGTGTGATTTTTTAGTGAACATTTTGATGTTTTATTGAAAAAATGAGAGGTCCTTGCAGATTTCAGTGCATGAATAAAGTATCATTGAAATGAATTACATACTCCATGTATTGCAGCATGGAAGAAAGAACAGAACAGATAGTAAAGGGGGCAGGGGGGGGGGGGGTGTAGGTATGGCGTCAACTTCTAATAACATGCTACACTGTTGATACTAGGATATCTTTTGAGCCAGTTTGTTATAGAGGCATATTGTGAAAAGCAATAATAAAAACAAATCACTGGAAAACATTGCATTTTCAAAGCAATGGGTGCCCTCCAATAGCTTCTCTGTTTACAACAAGCAGCTTAATTTGTGGGCTTGTTATTATTACTTTGCAAGCGCTCTAACTGGTGAAGAAAAACACTGGAGCTGAAGTTTCACCTCATAAGACAGTGTTCCACAGCAAGGTAAGAGGAAAAATTGAGAGGGGCATTGTTTGAAAGTGTGATGAATATTAATTAGCCATCACACAATACTTTTTTTGTGGCTGTAATTTGTTACATCTCTTTACTTCCTAGATTATATATTCCCTTACTGGAAAGTGAATAATGGAAAGAGTAAATGTAACAACTCATTGTGGTCTTTAGGCAGGTAAATAAGGGCAATTATTTAGAATGAGTTCTTTCAATGCACGTTTCTATGTCATATGTAGAAGTAGCTTTCTGTGTCTTAAGTTGCCATTGGCCGAACAGACATTTTACGGTGCTTATCAAAATATTCCTTTTTTGTAATAAAATTGCCTTTTGCAATGTAATAATGAAACTCCTTGCCTCAAAGACACATTATGCTTTTATTTATTAGTCACCTTCAGTGGCATTACAAGGTGCTGATCACCACAATGTTGTGGTTGATTGGTTGGCTTGGAGTAAAAGGAACCAAACTACAAGGTCATCAGTCCCTACATCCATTAATTGGCAAACCAGAAGTATTCTTCAAAGTAAGGATGCAAAAGGCAAATCCTGCAAAGTGTAAGTAACACAGTAAAATCAGAGATAGAAGCCCAGAAGTGAGCTGCACAGACAAAGATCAGCCAAGACAAGGCATTAAAACAAAGAAATAAAAAAGAATAAAGAGGATAAAAACGTAGAAAGTTTGGAGGTCTGGATGGACCACCCAGCTGGGGCCATGAAGGGACCCCTGGGAGGGGAAGGGAGGCCGAAGGGGAGCCAGAGAGGGGTGCTCATGTGTGGTGTGAGGCCAAGAAGCCCTACCTTATGGCGATCGATAGAAACCACCTTTGTGAGCAAAATCTAACACCAGGTCAGCCGAGATGCATCATCTGCTTACATGAGAGGTAGCAGAGCCGGAAGATTAAGATTTTGCCTTAAAGTAGGCAAATTACAGCAGTCTATGAGGAAGTGGGCCACTATCATGAGGGCTCTGCTTTGACATTGAGGGGGATTGTCACATCTGAGAATGTGGCTGTGCAGTCTACAGAGGAAACTGGAACCACTGCAAGAAGCACACAGGGAAGACTGCGATGTGGTCATGGTCTCGTTAATAGTTCTCAGTTTGGGGAGATCAAGGCAGACCAACCTGAGTTCCAGATTTCCATCAATTGGTGGCATACAAATGACAAAGTCCGGTTCTATATTCCAATTTCCAGAATTGGTATCCTGGTGGCCAGCTTGGCCAACTGCTCAGCTTGTTCACTTCCCAAAATCCCAACATGACTGGGGATCCAAACGAAATAAATTGGCTGCCCTACTTGATGGAAGTCAGAGGCAAGATTCTGGATAGCTGTAACAAGTGGCTGGCGAGAGCAGCACTCATCTTTTGTTTGTAGGTTGCTAAGGGAGTCATTACAGATTATGGTACTCTTGCCAGTGCAGGAATGAACATTGCTTAGGGCTAATTTAATGGCCAACAGCTAATTTAATGGCCAAAAAATCAGCAGTGAACAAATTGCACCATGCACATGTGTATGCAACACCTAGGCCTGTTTGTCCATTGACTGTTGAGCCATTGGTGAATACCACTTCTGAATCCGGACACTTCTCAATGACAACAAAGAACAGGTTGCAAAACATCAAGGGGTCAATGGAATCTTTTTGACCAAAGGAGACTGGGACAAACCCATGGTCTGAGCACAAGCAGCAGGTACAGATGCGATGTCTCCCTAATCAGAGGCAACAATGGAGGAAGTTGCAGTTTTGAACAGAGTCACTGGAGGTGTGCAGTAATTTTATACAAAACTGCGTAACTGCTGTGGGAGGTGGAGCTCCGTTCCAGGAAAAGGACATGGTAGTTGTGGTGTTCAGGGAAGCTTCAAAAGTATATAGCATAATTCAGCAACTGTTGTTGTTGTTGTTGTTGTTGATGCCCGATTGGTAACGGAGGGACTCCAGCCTCAACTAGTATGCTGTTCACAGGGCTAGTTCAGAAGGCTCCTGTCAAGTCGGACCCCACAATGATTGGGGTCCACTATCTGCAGTGCTGAGGGTGATGTAGGACCAAATGCAAGACTCCCATAGTCAAGACAGGACTGAATCATGGTTTTGTAGAGCCTCGGAAGGACAGAGCAATCTGTACCCTAGCTAGTTTTACTGAAGCAGTGAGGTGTCGCCAGCACTTTCACTTAAGTTGGCGAAGGTGTGGAAACCACGTCATCCAGAAATCAAAGACTAGTCCCAGAAAGCAGTGCATCTCAGCTACAAGTAATAACTTATCATCTAGGTAAAGCTCTGGTTGTGGGTGGGAGTATGTTGTTGATGGAAGTGCATGTCACGCGTCTTCGTGGCTGAAAACCAAAAGTCATGGGTAAGAGTATGACTGCCTTTCATATGGCATACTGTTGCCAACACTCAGCAACAACCATACTAGAAGAGCAATAATAAAAGTAAGAACAGTTGGCATATAAGGATAGTGATACTAAAGACCCCACAGCTGCCACACCATTTATGGCCACCGGAAAGACAGGGACACTCAGTACAGAGCCCTCCGGGGCCCTGTTCTCTTGGATATGGAGGGTACTGAGTACAGTGCCCACTTGAAACTGAAACATATGGTGCAACAGGAAGCTCTTCACAAAAATAAGCAGTGGACCTCTGGCACCCCACTCCTGTAATTTAGTAAGGATGTGGTGACACCATGTCATCTCATAAGCCTTCTGTAGGTCCAAAAGAGAGCAATGAGGTGCTAACAATGCACAAAGGCCATCCAGATGGTGGACTCCGGGTGAACCAAATTATTAGCAGTTGAGCGGCCTTTGCAGAAATCACTCTGAGAGGCAGCCAAAACGCCCTGAGACTCAAGGAACCAACAGCTACTTGTACACAAAGCATTCAACCAACTTTTAGTAAGGCTGAATGGGTGATAACTCATCTTGACAGGGTTCTTACCTAGTTTCAGTAGTGGAACTATCATGCTTTTTCACCACACAGATGGGAACTCACCCTTGTTCCAGATCTAATTAAAGAGGACAAGGATGTGATGCTGACAGTCCACAGAGATGTTTCAGCATTTGGTTGTCAATGTGGTCTGGCCATGGGGCCGTATCGTGACACTGGGCTAGGGCACTGAATGGAACATTATATGGCTTCAGGTGGTGTGTAATGAAAGATAAGTGCATTTTCTCCACCTTCTGTTTTATGAGCTGAAGGTGGGGTGTTAGTACTCAGGTCAGATGCACAAGGATAATACTCAGTAAAATTTTTGCTGACAGTGTCTGGATCAGTATGAATGGATCAAATCCTGTTCACTCTCCTCCCACAAATCTCCTGACTAACTCTCCAAACACTGCACACTCTTGTCTCAAAAATAATACTCCTCTGAATTCCTTTTTCCTATCTCCTGCAACATCGTATTAAATTGAAGATATTAAAAAAAAAAAGTCAAAAAGATTTATTCTGCACGGCATGATCTGATACCCTGCTTCTTACTTCATAAGTGTTCAAACTACATCAGTGGACCCCTGTCAAACATCATAAATACATCATTTCTAGAGGGAACATTTCCAAACCAGCTAAAACTTGCTAAAATTATACCTCTCCGCAAGAAGGGAGAGAAAACAGACAAACTATAGGCCAATTGCTGTACTATCTTACTTCTCAAAAATATTTGAATACTGTATGTTAACTAGATTAGAAATATGTTTAAATTCTAACATCACCACATCTTCCCAAAACGGATTTTGGAAAAATAGGTCCACCACACATGCTGTGTATGCATTTCTCGAAAAGTGCTCAAGTTTCGTTGACCATAAAAAACCTGCTGTCGGTATATTTCTTGATCAGTCAAAGGCCTTTGACATGGTCAACCACAAGCTGCTGCTTATGAAACTCCATAAGTATGGGATTAGAGGTGTAGCCCACAATTGGTTCCATAGCTACCTTAGTCAAAGAAAGCAATATGTAGAAATAAGAAAATCAGAGACATTCAGGCACTGCAGGTCAGATATACTACATACAACAAATGACGTTCCTCAGGGATCTGTCCTTGGCCCTGTTCTTTTCATATTATTGATAAATGATCTCCCAGAACACATACCAAATGCCAGCTCCTTTCTGTATGCAGATGAAACAAATATCCCGATAACCAGTAGAGGTGACACATTGCAAGATGCAGTTATTGAAACTACTTGTCATTTACTATCATGGTTTTAAGCAAATAGACTACTCATAAATACTCAAAAAACTAAGTATGAACTTCCATACTAGACAAAATCTAACCCCCTTCAATGCAGTTATAGTTATCGGCAAAGATGACATTACGAACACGCAGGACACCAAATTTCTTGGACTTATCAGTAACACACTAAATTGTAAACCACATATTGAGGCATTGTCACAAATGCTTAGTAAAACCTGCTATCTATTATGATCATTAAAAGACACAGCCAGAGTAGATACCTTGAAGCTGGTGCACCATGCCCTCTTTGAGTCTGTCTTGAGCTCCTGGAGAAAGAGCTTTGATTCTCTCACAATTTTCAAGTTACAAAAACAAGTAGTAAGAATAATGAAATGTAATAAAAAGAACTGAACACTGTAAACCACTATTTCAACAGCTAAAAGTTCTGCTACTGCCATGCCTCTATATATTGGAACTAGCTTGTTTTACAGTACAGCACTTGGATGCCCTCAACAGAAATGCAGACCGCCACACACGACACCAGAAACAAAACACAGTTACAAATTATAGCCCACAACAGAAAATTATATGCGAATGGGGTTAAATGTATGGGCATTAAAATATACAACCATCTCCCAACAGACATAAAAACAAGCAAAAACCCAAAAATAATGAGAATTGAATTAAAGGAATTGCTACTAAATCACTGTTTCTATTCCGTACATGAATTTCTTGAAACAAAATTTTAATTACTTGCAATAAGCTGTTTATTCAGTTTTAGATGTTTCTACTTAGTAAGATAATTTAATTATTGTTTGTTACTTATATTCTGTCTGTATATCTCATGTGTATTATGATATGTGAAGTATGCACCACCTTCATCTCTCATCACACACCACCTTTTTTTTGTCTATATATCCTATATGTATCCTGCTATGTGAGTTATGTGCCACTACTGTCATCTCTTGTCATATACCATCTTAACATAATTTTTCCAATTTACTTGTCCTATATCATGATGTGCTTTGCTGCACAAATTGTATGACCTACAGGGCCAATAATAAATCAAATCAAATCGGTATTAAAGACTTGGTATACTTGCGGGGGACTGAAGCCCTAGAGTAGTCTACTCTTTGCCCACAGATGTGATGGAGATGTACGTGATCCTATGATGGAAACTTACCATTCCCAGTATTCTCATTTTTGTTGTTTTATGAGGTAGCAGACACAGGCACAGAGCCATTTAAAGGCATTGAGGTGCTCCAGTGAAGGGTGCCACTTATGGCACTACAGGGCCCACCTATGATCTCTAATAACTGCAGAGTTCTCCGAGGTCTAACAGCGTACTGTCTTCTGATGGGGTGGATCCCAAGGAGGAGGGAATGGCTTTGTCAGCTGCTGAAAGAATGGGTGTCATTTTATGCTGAACAGCCACATTGATACTGCCTAGCAGGGGAGCTAAGGTTGACTGCAACAGTGAACCCATATGGGTGAGCATCCATGGGAGTGATGCTGAGGGAGGGGTAAGAAGACTGAGGAGTGTTCACTAACCCTCCAGTGGATAGATGGTAGAAAACCAGGACTGCAAAAGGAGAGATCAGTGGCTATATAAGTTCTGTGCACCCCCCTGAAGTGTGTGAGGGCACAATAGTTCAAGAGGAGAAGATCGAGCTGTGCTAGTCAAGTTTCAATGTCTTTATTATGGCCAGTGATCATTGTTCCACCCCACAAAGGATTATGTGCATTAAAGTTGCCTAAGACTAGAGAGAGAGAGAGAGAGAGAGAGAGAGAGAGAGAGAGAGAGAGAACAGACAGTACATCTTAGGACACGACATCGATAGGGAGATGAGCATTACACATGGTAAAACCCTGATGTGCCCATACCTGAAAAGCCACAGCTGCCAAAGGTGTACTAAGAGGCACAAGGTCACTGTATGCAGAGTCCAGCACACACGTACAAACTCCAGCCAATATCCTTGCATAGTCAGTATGATTCTTGAAATAACCTCAGTAGCCTTGAATGGCATGGATCCGAGTTGCTGGAAACCATGTTTTTTGGTTGGCAGTACAGAATGCAGGGTATGTACTTAAAAGCTGCCTTAGCTCAGCCAAGTAGTGGAAAAATCTGTTACAATTACACTGGAGGATAAGAGTGAATAATGTGGGGGCATGAAGCTACCAGGGTAGGGGGGGGGGGGGTGGGAGGAGGGAGGCAGTTTGTGATCCAGGGCCATAATGCTACCAGTTGACATGTCAGGGGATCCACTGAAAGGCTCTGCAGCACATTGCCTGTGGAGATCTGGCACCTCAGGGATCTCCACCTTGGGCACAGAAGGAGTACATGCACAATAGTGCAGGAGCTATCAGATTTTTCTTCATCTTCGAGGACTTTTTGTCCTTGTCCTTCTCCTTAGAAGACTAGGATTGAGAATGTTCCCCTGAATTGGTTTCAGGGACAGAGGAAGAATGAAAAGGGATGGCTAGCAGCCTGTAGTTCCTTCTGCCACTGGCTAACATTTGGCTGTGGACTAGCGGCAACCACAGAAGGAAGAGTCCCAAAGCCCTCTTCCTAGCTAAGGAAGGCACCTTGGCTGGGGGATAGAGACCAGTGTCCCCAACAGGCAGGGAGCCAATCCTCCTGAAGTGGGTGTGACAGAAGCATCAGAAGGAGCCTTAACAGCTGGAAGATAAGTATCAGTGAGCAGCTCTGAGGGCCCACTGTAAGGGAAGCAACAGATGAAGGCACCGTTGGCATAAGGTGATGACATTGCTGTAGCATAAGATTGTGTCATTTGTCAGGGATTAGGGCACACTCTTCTGGCCTCTTGATATGTGAGCTTATCCATGGTCTTTTACTCCTGAATTTTCTTCTCATGCTTAAAAATGGAACAGTCTGGTGGGCAGGGAGAGTGGAGCTCACTGCATTTTACACAGATGGGGGGGGGGGGGGGGGGGGGCACAAGTAATGTTCATGTGCAGCAGACACCCACAATCCCTGCAGATAGGTGTAGCAATGCAGTAGGAAGACTTATGTCCAAACTCCCTACACCTGAAGCATCTCATAGGAGGAGGAACACAGGGTTTCATGTCACATCTATAGATTTTGCTCCTTGTCATCTAGTTCTGTGCTCCTCCCACAGTGTGACAGGGGAAGGGAATGCATTGGGATCATACTTTGTTGCATTGTACAAGACCTTTCCATTTGAAGAGACTGCTGGGGCTGTGCGACCACCGGCAGTAGAAACTAAGTTGCTTCATGCACAAACTACTTGCCGTGGTGCCGCCCAGTCTGAACAGGGGCTCTTGTCATGGGTGTCACCCAGCCACAGTAACAGCTACCTGGCCAGTAATAACCCATTACCATGAGTCCTTGTGCCACAGTCTTGACAAGCACATACTCCATGGCATACAAGGGAAGTGTGCAACACAGGCACCGATGATGAGAACCCTGCATTGTCAGGGTGCTATCATCATGCAGATACTTGAAAACATACTCCATCCCAACAGGATGGCTACCAAGCTGGGTTTTTGGCATACAGCAACAGGAAGGAAGGGTGGAAGGGCACAGAGGCTGAGCATACACCACAGTAGGCAACCATCCCCGCACCAGACAATTCTGTAAAATTTGGAAAAATATGGCAGGTCAAACCCAATAACAAGGACCATATAATCATTAATGGAAAGTGAAGATTGTGCCAGGAGTGAAACTAGATATCAAGACCAAAATCCTGAGCCGAGTCCGAGCAGGGTCTGCACCAGAAGAACTATTCCATTCAGTGGAAAGTCAGATGGTTTAAGAGATATTTTAAGTGTAGGTTTCCAGCACAGAAAGAGAAAGTAATGCTGCAAAGGCTGGGGGCCCTGTGGTTGCTGAGCATGTACTCAGCTAATAGTGGTGAGCCCCTTGGGGGCCACAATGATGTGGGAGAGTAGAATTTGGAAGAAATAGGGAGAAACATGTGAAAAGTTGTGGATCAGCCAAGTTCCCAATATATTTGTTGTACCAGAGGTGTTGGTCTTGTAGCATCATTTGAGGTTGTGGTATTTGGCAGGAGTACACAGAAGTTTGTTGAAGTTTCAAGACTAATGTGTGATAACTTGTGAAGGTGATAGGCACTACTTCTGAAATGAAATCTCATGATTTTCCAATGTATTTCTAACTTATACAATTGTCAGACATCTGCCCAGGTCATGTCCTAACTTCGTCATGATATTTCAGGAAACAGTCTTGTTGCCACTTCAGGTGGTTTCTGACGACTGCTGCTCTGCTCATGGCTCAATGCACCTGAAAAATGGGTTCAAGGCTCAAGTCCCAAACTAACACATTGCTTTTTCCAGTCTGATGCCACAGACCCCACATATATTCCATATAAAGTAAGATTATTCCATCTCAATATACTATATCCAGTGCAGTAAAACCCCCAATAGTGAAATTTGTAACAACGTAAGGAATCTATCTGAAGCTAGCAAAACAGACAAATCTACAAATTAATGAAACTATATTTTGTGCTCAAAAATCAACATTTTGTGAAGCAACCTTTGCTGCAATAAGACTGCACATGTGATGGTATTAAACCAAACAGTTTCTGGCTGATACTAATACTATTCCAGATCATTCCTATTTGAACTGCAACAAGTGAAAAATGGGCAGAAGTGCTGAAGACAGTAAAACTCTTGACTACTTGAGGGAAGTTTCAAAAGAGAAATGGTAATTGAAAGAACTTTATTTCTATCTCAGAGCAATGAAATCAGAGAATAAGAATGTGAAATTGTGACTGAAAAAAAACTCTATCATGGGATGAAACATCCAAATTACTTAAGCATCAAGCTGGCAAGAATTTTATTTTTGTTACATAAATTAAGACACTGTCAATAAGAATCTGCTATAACTCTTCAGGCTTTCCCGGCGAGATCTTGACATGTGGAATAATCGTGTCTACTGCCGGATGTTTGTGTCGCTCTGGCACAATATTTTGGCCACGCAACTCGTTGCCTTCTGGCGCCAAATGCACCATGAGGAAATCAATGGCATGTCAACAGGCCAAGTTTGAGCACCTTAACAAGAAGGTACAACAGGATGGGGACATATGGACAGTGGTCAACCTGAGTGACAAGCAGCTCAATGAGACTACCTCAAAAGCACTCAGCAAGGGCCTCAATTTTGCAGTGACTCCCAGAAGCGTACCTGTTACAGCCTTCATCAGTTCAGCTGAGCAAGTCGTCAACACGCTACCTTCCAGCGTGTCTGAAGAGATCCGCAGGGAGACCTGCAGGGCACTCACCAGGAAGAAGCGCCCCCAAATCCAACATCTCGAGCGAGGAGAGGGTGGCACTCAGGCAGCTATGGGAGGATGAGAGCGTTTTAGTTCTGCCAGCTGATAAGGGTAACCCCACAGTCATCTGAAACAAGTTTGATTATGATAGGAAGGCGCAACAACTTCTGGAAGACACTGTTTACAAACCACTAGATGGTGACCCCACTGACAAGGTGGACAAGATGACCCGAAAGTTGCTGAAGGAGACAGGTCTACCCAAACAGGTCATCAAGAAGCTTCATCCCAACGCATCTGTACCACCCAGACTATGGACTCCCCAAGGTCCACAAGGAGGGGGACCCTCTTCGACCTATTGTCAGTAACATCGGCACAGCGACATACCTCACTGCGCAATACCTGAAGAAGATACTGACACCATACATCTGCAAATGTGCGCACCACATTCTGAACTCTGAGGACTTGCTACAACGACTAAGGCAGCTACACACCGTGGACTCTGACATCATGGTCAGTTTCGATGTGGTGTCACTCTTCATATGAGTGCCACTCACCGATTCACTCAATATCATTGGAGAGAAGTTTGATGGTGCCCTGCTCAACCTGTTCAAGCATGTACTGATCAACATATTTTCTTTATAGGGGTCAATTTTATGAGCAAACAGAAGGAGTGGCAATGGGCAGCCCCTTATCACCAGTGGTAGTCAACCTTTTCATGGAAAGGTATGAAGAGGAGGCACTTGCATCAGCCACTTACCAACCCAAGTGCTTTCTTAGGTATGTCGATGACATGTTTGTCATTTGGCCCCATGCTAGATGACTTTTTGGAACATCTACATTCATTCCACCCAAGTATAAAATTTACTATGGAGCTAGAGAAGCATGGACAGCTCCCATTTTGGATTTCCTGGTCAAGAGGAAGGCAGATGGCACTCTGGAGCACAGTGTATCATAAGCCCACCCACTCTGACTTATACCTTCAAGCCAGTAGCTGCCACCACCTGGCACAGAAGAATGGAGTCTTGAAAACAGTTCACAGGGCTCGGGCTCTGTGGGATACCGAAAATCTGGCCACAGAGATAGAACATCTACAGCTGGTCTTCAGCAGAAATGAATACTCCTCAACAAACATCCAAAGGGCACTTTGTGCTACTAGCCAACGACAGGGTACAGAGGAGGAGCCAGAGGAGGCAAAGGAGGCAAAGAAGGTGGCATACCTGCCATATGCTGGATCTATTTCTGCAAAGATCAGCAGAATTCTTTCAAAATATGATATAAAGAGTATCTTCTGTCCACCCTACAAAATTGGGACAATGCCAGGGAGTGTGAAGGACGATCTGTGGCTACGTAAACCAGGCATTTACAACATCCCGTGCCAGTGTGGAAAGTCTTACATTGGCCAGACAACCAGGACGGTTGATGTCAGGTGCAAAGAACACCAGAGGCACACCAGACTGACCGGCAACCAAATCTGCCATAGCGGAGAGCACTGTCTGGAGCTCAGTCACTCAATGGACTACAACAACACCAAAATTGTGACACAGACGCCAAGATTTTGGGACAGTGTCATAAAGGAGGCCATCGAGATCAAGGTCACAGACATCCCAATAAACTGAGACAGCAGTTACCAGCTCAGCTCGGCGTGGAATCCAGCTCTGGAGCTTATCAGGGCCCAATGAAAGGAACCAAGAAACTCCTCAAGAAGTTGTGACACCACAGGAGCAGCGCCAGGTGGGCGCAGACTGCGAACACAGCTCCTGACGCAGGACAGGCCTCTGACAGCCACCACGACTGCAGATGGACGAGCCAGGTGTGGACGACTGTGGGAGCACCAGGGAAGGGCCAAAACCTCAGGAGCAGCACCAGGTGGGTGCGGACCATGAACAGAGCACCTGACACGGGACGGGCCTCAGAGAGCTGCCACAGATGGCAATCAAGTCGGGCGCGGATGTCCGAGAGAGCACCGGTAAAGAGACAACATCTTACAAGCAGAGCCAGGTGGGCGCGGATGGCAAAGAGAGCGCCCAGCACCCTCTGAGCATAAACACTGGACGAGATCCTCCAATACGGCAGTCTCAGGTAGCACCTAAAGTAGGCAACGAAATATTGTGCCAGAGTGACACAAACATCCAGCAGTAGATCCGATTATTCCACATGTCAAGAATCTGCTGCTTTACTCTTATTATGCCTTCTTACACTCACATCTGCAATATGTAACACTGTTGGGGGTAAATGCACCAGGGTCATCTGGTTTCATTTTTCAATGACAGAAAAAAGCCATTAGATGTATTCTAGGTCTTCCTCCCAGAGAGACTTGCAGAAGTCAGTTCAGAACACTCAGCATAATGACAGTCCCCAGGTTACATCTATAGTTACCTACTTTATGCTAAAGTAAACTTAAGCTAAGGAAAAGTTCATTTTCTTAATACAAGAAATAGCCACAAAATATGTTTAACATACTCAAGACTCTTATACACAATAGCCATAAACACATGAAAATCAAATTCTTGAAAAAATTGCTAAAACTAGCTCACTTTACTTCTATGCAGAAGTACAAGAAGGTTTAAGAAACTTTGCTAAAAGAGTGCGAAGTGTGCTTTCCAAGAAGCGTGCTTTCCAAGAAGCGTGCTTTCCAAGAAGCGTGCTTTCCAAGAAGCGTGCTTTCCAAGAAGCGTGCTTCGGGTAGCTGCACGTCTCAGCAATAATGCATGTAATCCTCGCACAATTAAGAATTCTAGTACTTAATGTGTTGAAAAAGCCAATTGTATGAACATATACTGCCAACAAACATTCTAAAAAACAATGGATTGAGCAAAAAAACTGCAACTCAACATGGCCTAGAGACTGAACTGACACCAATGAAGACACCACCAGAATCACGTGCATTCTGTACACTGGAAGCATTTCTGGGGTGTTGGGAGACTTCTTCAAAATTAGGAGTTAAATGTGTATCAGTCCCTCCAATGAAAGTGCTCCAAAATGCAGATGAGTATCACATAAGGTGATTGTGTCTTGTCATACTGTACGAACTGTAAGAATTATAGATGTAAAGAATGCAAGCAGTACATAATTTCAGCAGTCAACAAAATCAGTTCTCTCTGAACACTGCCTCACCTGCGAGCATAAAATAAAATACAAAGATACGAGCATTGTGGTGTATATTGGGATACTGTATATGGCAAAACAGACGAGAGTGACAGGCAAATTAATAAACAGTGACAGAGGTTTTAGTTAAGCAAAGCTTGTATCTGGCACTGTTTATTCAAATCACATGAAAAAGCATCACAATGCTCAGTTTCTGCTCATAGATAGATATCTATTTACACCTCAAAATAGATATTTAAAGGTATTTTACTGAATGCTTTAATCTTACTGCATTTTTCTTATTTAAACTTAATCACATTTTTGCATAGCCTTTCTTGGTGTATTTGATGTATTATTTAACATGACTGCCACCAGCCACAGAAGAGCCTTGCACCTGACCCAATGGCCTGGTCTGGGCATGGTGTATTCAACACATTAATGGCTCCAGAAAACAACTGCTCATGCAGCATGCAACATGTACCATTCACTGATCAGTTGGAGTCCAAACAGCAAGCAATGAAATGTGCACTTAACATCAGATAAGGACAACTAGAACAGCTGTTTAAATAATGTGTAATGAGAAAGACAACTAGCTGCAACTCAAAAAATAACTATATTACTTTGGCTGGAGATAAAGTTAGTGTTTCAAGTACAAATGTGTTTCAATGATAGAAAAATTTACCAAACTTTCAACTAATGAGGCACAGTGTACCACAAGACAGTATGATAGGACCTCCATAGTTTCAGATACCTCTTAACATTGAAAGTGAAGTGATTATTTTTGCAAATGATCTCATCAGCATAATCATTGGAACCAATTTACACAATACCATAACTAAAAGCAAAATGATACTTTAAGTCCATCACTCTGTGGCTAGCAACCAATAGGCTAATTCTCAATGGAGAGAAAACTAACACAATTTAGGAACAAAAAGAGAAGAAAAATAGAGGAATCACCAGAATTGCAAGACCTGGATATGAATGTAGTTCCAGACAAAGTTCCTATAGACAACTTTACTGTGGAAGGACCACATTGCTGTGTTAACAAGCAAGAAACTACATCCTACAAGACTGATTTTTAAAATTGATGGAAAAACTGTCACCTGTGAACAACACAAAATTTTTAGGTGCACATATTCAACAAAACCTAAAATGGGAGACATCTTAATCATGTAAACAAAAAGTTAAACACACTTACATATGCAGTAAGAATCCTATCACAAAATACAAGCTGTGCGTCGGTGATCACAAGGTACCATGGCAGTATTCAGTCACTGCTGATGTACGGAATTATCTTTTGGGGTAACTCCGTAGGCACAAACAAAACATTTAGACTACAGAAAAAGATTGTTGGAATAATAAGTACAGAGACTCCTGTAGACCAATATTTAAAAATCTCAACATACTGCATCTTCCTTGCTTATATATGTATGAAATACTAAATTTCACAAAAGGAAGTATTTTAAAAGATGGAAATATCTTCAAGTATAACTAATTTCCACCCTCATATTAGGCAGAAGCATTATTTGCATGTCAATACAGTAAGTAAAAACATTTGTAAGAGGAATGTATCATACTGGTATGATGCTGTACAATTACATGCTATCCTATTTGAAACAGATGCAAAATTTACAAAAGCTGAAAGTGAAACTGAAAGAGTATTTGCTTGACCACTGTTTCTATTCTGTATCTGAGTTTTTAGAGTTCCAGAAAAGTGTAGCGTAACTGCTCAAATATTCTTAACTAATCTAGCATTTTATTTCATTATGTTAATTTTGACATCAATATTCAACATGTATTGAACAACTTTTAATTATCTTTTGAAAATAACAATGTGTTTGATGTATATACTGAATCAACCTGACTTGTCCCACATTGTTTGTACAAAATATGTACCTAAAATGATTAACAGGACCAATAAAGAAATGCAAATGCAAGCCGAGCTCAACTATATTTGCTCTCAAACATTAAACCACTAGCAACAGATGATTCTATGAAAATGGTGTATTTCTTGAATTTTAATGTTATGTTCAGTGGAATAGAAATATGGGATTCAAAAACAACATAAAATGAAGATTTCCACAACACAGCTTAACTAGAAAGAAGTACTGCTTATATGGCAATAAAACTGTACAACTGATTACCATATCATATTTCAAATAAGAGAATGTCGGCAAACAATAGAACCACTGCTTATAGGAAATCCTTTCTATTCAGTCAATGAATTCACACTAAATGCAAAAATTGGAAATAACATACAGTGTAATGGAATTAAAATATGCACAGATAGACAGTGAATTCAAGATGTGTTTTTATGTCTGGTGGAATAGAAATCAAATTTGTACAGCTAGACTTCACAGTAGATACAAAATATGTAATTTTGTATGATGCTGTTGTATTTAAAAATGATATATCTTGATAATTAAGTAGTCAGTGTATGTGATCATTATTCAGCCCTGCAGCCAGGCAACCAGCCCGAGTCTGTGTTCTCTTAAAGATAAGTCATTGTAGATTATAACAACATTTATTTTAGTACTGATTATATGGTAAATAGGTGTACTTGTGTACTTTTTAAGCATACCATTAAAGGTTTCATTTTCTTTACACAATGTATCAGAAAACACGAAAACCTCACAGTCTGGTTATAGTCGTATTTTCTATTTACGTTTTGCCACAGCAAGTCTATAGAATTTAGTTTAATTGTTCTTTGTTCTCTCCAGCAATTTAACTGTACCATACCTCTTCATTATTGAACTCCTTTCTGGAAAGTAGTGTAAAGCTTAAGTAGTTGTTTCAGAATCTCTGCACTGTTGTTTTTCTTTACATACAGTTTTTTTATAGGCCAAATTTGTCAAATCATATTTTCGTGTTTCTCTGTAATTTAACAATTATTCTTAATAAACTATTATGTTTATCATGAGTGAAAAGTGCTTGACTTGCCATAGAATTGTTAGGTCAAGGCTTTGGTGTGATTGATGCTGTAGTTTTTTCCATGTGGGTAACTGTAGTGGCATGGGAGTAGGGGAAGTAAATGAGACTCATCAGTGGTTTCTTGGGGTATGTCTTAGAGATAGGAAAATAATAGAACAGACAGGGAAAATTGCCACCCTTCAGGCTGACTTAGACAAGGCCAGGGGAGATCTTGACAGGTTAAGGAGGGAGAAAGGTAAAGAGAGGTGTGAAGTGGCAACAGTCAACAGGAGCAACAGGCCTAGAGCTTTGTCTGACAGCTTCATGGTGAATGTGGAAAATAGATTTGACCTATTGCTTTAGTTAGAAGCTGGTGAGCCTCAAGCAGTTGCAGATGTAGACAAGGCACAACAAACTTTCAGCAGCAAATTGAAAAGTAAGACTGCAGGGAAATCAGTAAAGAGAAAGAATGTGTTGTTAGGTAGTTTCTGTGAAAGAGGTATTGGCCAACTTTTTCAGGATGAACTAGGATCAGAGTACCATGTCACCAATTTTTTTAAACCTTGTGCTGGTCTGGAGCAGGTGACAGAGGATTTAGGATCACTTTGCATAGATTTCACTAAGGAAGACACCGTGGTTACAGTGAGTGGGCCAGGTAATAGTACTGACAGAGATCCTGGGTAGAGTGTGACCTGGAGAAGATTGCATCAGCATCTAAGCACACTAGTGTTGAGTTTGTATCTGTTCTTCAGCACCATGACCAACATCATTTGAACTTCTGTCAGGTGAGTTAATTTGGAGTTGAACGGCTGCTTAGGTCAGGTGTGGGGTCACAAATTGGTGTGGTTTCTGTTGAGGCTCTCAATAGGTGGGATTATACTAGGCATGGCCTTCACAACAACAGCAAAGGGATGGGTAAACTGGCTGGGGAAAATAGCAGGAAAGTTAAGGGGGCGAGGCACTGTCATGAGTGATAAAACACCGGTGGTTATAAGGTGCAGGAAAGACCCTTTTTAGGGTAGGGAGGACAAAGAAACCAAATCTTAAGGGAGGTTAAGATTGAGACAAACCTTCAGTTTGAGAAAGAAACAAAACAATTCTAGCTTATTAAATCCACACAAACATCTGTTGATTACGAATTTTCAACAATCAGCATAAATTTCAACTCTACCCAATTTTAACTGCCAGTGTGAAATGTCTGCTACCTTTATTGCAGGACAGAGAACTAAAATTCATGAATTATCTGCATAAATGAAAGAGTCCTCAAACCCAGCTGACAATTTGTCTCTGAACATCATGTGACCACTGGTATAGAACTTGTAAGTGTTACAGGATTTAGGTTAGCATCTCACTTTCGTAGAGCAGAAATGAAGAAAGGAGCAGTTGCCACATTCATCAGGAACAGTCATAAATTTAAGACCATAGGCATTCATAAATTTTGCCTAGAACAGCATATGGGAGCATGTGCAACAGAAGTAGAATTTCACAAAAATCTTTCATAATACAAGGTGATTCAAAAAGAATACCACAACTTTAGGAATTTAAAACTCTGCAACGACAAAAGGCAGAGCTAAGCACTATCTGTCGGCGAATTAAGGGAGCTATAAAGTTTCATTTAGTTGTACATTTGTTTGCTTGAGGCGCTGTTGACTAGGCGTCAGCGTCAGTTGATGCTAAGATGGCGACCGCTCAACAGAAAGCTTTTTGTGTTATTGAGTACGGCAGAAGTGAATTGACGACAGTTGTTCAGCATGCGGTTCGAACGAAGTATGGTGTTAAACCTCCTGATAGGTGGTGTATTAAACGTTGGTATAAACAGTTTACAGAGAATGGGTGTTTGTGCAAAGGGAAAAGTTCTAGACGGCCGAGAACGAGTGATGAAAATGTAGCACGCATCCAGCAAGCATTTGTTCGCAGCCCAGGAAAATCGACTCGCAGAGCTAGCAGAGAGCTGAAAATTCCACAATCAACTGTATGGAGAGTCCTACGAAAAAGGTTAGTTATGAAACCTTATCGTCTGAAATTGGTTCAAGCACTGTCTGCAGCTGATAAGATTAAAAGAATCGATTTCTGTGATTTTATCCTTGCTCAAATGTAAACAGATGAATCTTTTGTTTCAAAGGTTGTGTTTAGTGATGAAGCAACTTTCCACACTAATGGGAAAGTCAACCGTCACAATGTCTGTATATGGGGCACTGAGAATCCGCGGGAAACAACTCAGTATGAACGTGACTCGCCTCAGGTGAACGTTTTCTGTGCCATTTCAGCCAATAAAGTTTTTGGTCCCTTTTTCTTCGAAGGTGCTACTGTAACTGGACTGCAGTATCTGGAGATGTTAGAGAATTGGCTGTTCCCTCAGCTCGAACAAGAAGCACAACAATTCATATTTCAGCAGGATGGAGCGCCACCACATTGGCACTTATCTGTCCGTAACTACCTGAACGTCAACTACCCGAGGCGATGGATCGGCCGCCAGGCAGCCCGTGACAGAGCACTTCAACACTGGCCTCCAAGAAGCCCTGATCTTACCCCCTGCGATTTTTTCTTATGGGGGTATGTTAAGGATATGGTGTTTCGACCACCTCTCCCAGCCACCATTGATGATTTGAAATGAGAAATAACAGCAGCTATCCAAACTGTTACGCCTGATATGCTACAGAGAGTGTGGAACGAGTTGGAGTATCGGGTTGATATTGCTCGTGTGTCTGGAGGGGGCCATATTGAACATCTCTGAACTTGTTTTTGAGTGAAAAAAACCTTTTTAAATACTCTTTGTAATGATGTATAACAGAAGGTTATATTATGTTTCTTTCATTAAATACACATTTTTAAAGTTGTGGTATTCTTTTTGAATCACCCTGTATTAAGTGTATATTGACCACCTGCAGGTAACTTTAATCTGTTCATAAACCACCTTGAAGCTGTACTGGCCCATTTAACAACCAAAAACAAAGAAATAGCGCTTGCTGGTGACTTCAGTGTAGATTCCCTTAAAGACTCTCCCATAAGAATTAGAGTTAGTAACACTATCATTCAACTTAATTCCCACTGTAAAGTTCCCAATTGGGGTTGCCACTTGCTCACAGCCAGCCATTGATAGTATCTTCATACAAAAGTCCAATGAACAAAATTATATTACAAAACCAATAGTCAATGGCTTCTCAGACCAATACATTCAGTTCCTTCTGCTAAATGTTAATACTGAAGAGGATATAAAATCTGTTAAATCTGAACTCAAGAGGGTAATCAATAAGCCAAAAATTTATTATTTTAGGAAACTCATCAGAGACATTCACTGGAGGGATGTTTACAGTGCTCATGGCATGGATGAAAAATATAACATTTTTTCTAATAAATTGCTTAACTTATCTGGACACTGTTTTCCCCAAAAACTAACCAAGGTTAGACTGAAGTCTACAAAGAAGCCATGGATTACTCAAGAAATAGAGGTATCTTGTAAAACAAAAGGAAAACTATCTGCCAATCTGAAACAATTCTGATGTTGATGCTATAGCACATTACAAGAAGTACCACAAAATATTAAAGACTAATATGGACATGAAGGCAAATATATTACAAGGAAATGATAGTCATCAGATAACAAAAGAAGACAGTATGTGATATAGTGAAAAAAGAGACCGGCAGAATCAGACAAAGACGGGCAAATAGCATTAAGAGTAAATGACACTTTGGTGACATGTGTATAGTGTTTCAGAACTTTTTAACAAACATTTTATAACAGTTACTGAAAAGATGGGGTTGAAACTTCCTGGCAGATTAAAACTGTGTGCCCGACTGAGACTCGAACTCGGGACCTTTGCCTTTTGCGGGCAAGTGCTCTACCAACTGAGCTACCGAAGCGCGACACACGCCCGGTACTCACAGCTTTACTTCTGCCAGTACCTCGTCTCCTACCTTCCAAACTTTACAGAAGCTCTCCTGCGAACCTTGCAGAACTAGCACTCCTGAAAGAAAGGATATTGCGGAGACATGGCTTAGGGTTGTCAGGTTCTGTAGATGCTGCCATGGGATACCTCAGACCAGACATTTGAAGTAACCTCCATAATATGAATTTGACCCTCACTACCCCAGAAGAACTAATGTCCATTATAAAATCATAAACATCTAGTGGGTATGATGAAATATCAACAAAGTTAATTAAAGAATGTGATTCCAAGTTAAGTAACATATTAAGCTATCTGTGTAACTAGCCCTTTATCAGTGGAATATTTCCTGGATGGTTGAAATATGCTGAAGTTAAGCCACTGTTTAAGAAGGGAGATAAAGAAACAGCATCAAATTTCCATCCAATTTCACTTTTGCCAGCATTCTAAAAATTTTAAAAAAGGTAATGTACTATCTGCTTTATAACCATCTGGTCACAAACATACTGTCAAAGTCTCACTTCATTTCTAAATAGTTCTGACATTGAGAAGGCTATCTACACTTAACAGTGAAAATGTACTTAATTCATTAGACAAAAAATGACAGGCAACTGGTTTATTTTGTGATCCATCAAAGGTATTTGACTGTGTAAATCACAATATCCCTTTAAGCAAATTAGAATATTATGCTGTAACAGGATATGATGCAAAATGGTTCAAATCTTGTATCTCTGGCAGGAAGCAAAGGGTGTTATTAGGAAAGAGAGGGGTGTTAAGCTATCAGGCATCGTCCAACTGGGAACCAATTACATGTGCACTCCCACTAGGTTCCATCTTAGGGCCCTTACTTTTTCTTGTGTGTATCATTGACTTTTTGTCAGTAACATTACCAGATGCCATGTTTTGTTTTCTGATGATACAAACACTGCAATAAATAGTGTATCAAGTGTAGTCTTAGAAAGATTGGCTAATAAAATATTTGTGGACATTAATCACTGGTTCCTAGCCAATTCTTTGTCACTAAACTTTGAAAAAACATGTTACATGCAGTTCAGAACATTTAAGGGGTGTCTGAATATATGCCTAAAATATGATTACAAACAAATAGAAGTGGACAGTGTTTAATTCTTTGGCTTATAGCTTGATAATAAACAACTGGGAGGAGCACACCGCAAAACTGCTGAAGTGTCTAAACAAATCTATTTTCAATGCAAATTCTATCAGACATGTTGTTGTTGTTGTGGTCTTCAGTTCTGAGACTGGTTTGATGCAGCTCTCCATGCTACTCTATCCTGTGCAAGCTTTTTCATCTCCCAGTACCTACTGCAACCTACATCCTTCTGAATCTGCTTAGTGTATTCATCTCTTGGTCTCCCTCTACGATTTTTACCCTCCACGCTGCCCTCCAATACTAAATTGGTGATCCCTTGATGCCTCAGAACATGTCCTACCAACCGATCCCTTCTTCTGGTCAAGTTGTGCCACAAACTTCTCTTCTCCCCAATCCTATTCAATACTTCCTCATTAGTTATGTGATCTACCCATCTAATCTTCAGCATTCTTCTGTAGCACCACATTTCGAAAGCTTCTATTCTCTTCTTGTCCAAACTATTTATCGTCCATGTTTCACTTCCATACATGGCTAAACTCCATACGAATTCTTTCAGAAATGACTTCCTGACACTTAAATCAATACTGGATGTTAACAAATTTCTCTTCTTCAGAAACGCTTTCCTTGCCATTGCCAGCCTACATTTTATATCCTCTCTACTTCGACCATCATCAGTTATTTTGCTCCCCAAATAGCAAAACTCCTTTACTACTTTAAGTGCCTCATTTCCTAATCTAATTCCCTCAGCATCACCCGACTTAATTAGACTACATTCCATTATCCTTGTTTTGCTTTTGTTGATGTTCATCTTATATCCTCCTTTCAAGACACTGTCCATTCCATTCAACTGCTCTTCCAAGTCCTTTGCTGTCTCTGACAGAATTACAATGTCATCGGCGAACCTCAAAGTTTTTATTTCTTCTCCATGAATTTTAATACCTACTCCGAATTTTTCTTTTGTTTCCTTTACTGCTTGCTCAATATACAGATTGAACAACATCGGGGAGAGGCTACAACCCTGTCTTACTCCCTTCCCAACCACTGCTTCCCTTTCATGTCCCTCGACTCTTATAACTGCCATCTGGTTTCTGTACAAATTGTAAATAGCCTTTCGCTCCCTGTATTTTACCCCTGCCACCTTTAGAATTTGAAAGAGAGTATTCCAGTCAACATTGTCAAAAGCTTTCTCTAAGTCTACAAATGCTAGAAACGTAGGTTTGCCTTTCCTTAATCTTTCTTCTAAGGTAAGTCGTAAGGTCAGTATTGCCTCACGTGTTCCAGTGTTTCTACGGAATCCAAACTGATCTTCCCCGAGGTTGGCTTCTACTAGTTTTTCCATTCGTCTGTAAAGAATTCGTGTTAGTATTTTGCAGCTGTGACTTATTAAGCTGATGGTTCGGTAATTTTCACATCTGTCAACACCTGCTTTCTTTGGGATTGGAATTATTATATTCTTCTTGAAGTCTGAGGGTATTTCGCCTGTCTCATACATCTTGCTCACCAGATGGTAGAGTTTTGTCAGGACTGGCTCTCCCACGGCCGTCAGTAGTTCCAATGGAATATTGTCTACTCCGGGAGCCTTGTTTCGACTCAGGTCTTTCAGTGCTCTGTCAAACTCTTCACGCAGTATCATATCTCCCATTTCATCTTCATCTACATCCTCTTCCATTTCCATAATATTTTCCTCAAGTACATCGCCCTTGTATAGACCCTCTATATACTCCTTCCACCTTTCTGCTTTCCCTTCTTTGCTTAGAACTGGGTTTCCATCTGAGCTCTTGATATTCATACAAGTCGTTCTCTTATCTCCAAAGGTCTCTTTAATTTTCCTGTAGGCGGTATCTATCTTACCCCTAGTGAGATAGGCCTCTACATCCTTACATTTGTCCTCTAGCCATCCCTGCTTAGCCATTTTGCACTTCCTGTCGATCTCATTTTTGAGACGTTTGTATTCCTTTTTGCCTGTTTCACTTACTGCATTTTTATATTTTCTCCTTTCATCAATTAAATTCAATATTTCTTCTGTTACCCAAGGATTTCTACTAGCCCTCGTCTTTTTACCTACTTGATCCTCTGCTGCCTTCACTACTTCGTCCCTCAAAGCTACCCATTCTTCTTCTACTGTATTTATTTCCCCCATTCCTGTCAGTTGCTCCCTTATGCTCTCCCTGAATCTCTGTACAACCTCTGGTTCTTTTAGTTTATCCAGGTCCCATCTCCTTAAATTCCCACCTTTTTGCAGTTTCTTCAGTTTTAATCTACAGGTCATAACCAATAGATTGTGGTCAGAGTCCACATCTGCCCCTGGAAATGTCTTACAATTTAAAACCTGGTTCCTAAATCTCTGTCTTACCATTATATAATCTATCTGATACCTTTTAGTATCGCCAGGGTTCTTCCATGTATACAACCTTCTTTCATGATTCTTAAACCAAGTGTTAGTTATGATTATGTTGTGCTCTGTGCAAAATTCGACCAGGCGGCTTCCTCTTTCATTTCTGTCCCCCAATCCATATTCACCTACTATGTTTCCTTCTCTCCCTTTTCCTACACTCGAATTCCAGTCACCCATGACTATTAAATTTTCGTCTCCCTTCACAATCTGAATAATTTCTTTTATTTCATCATACATTTCTTCAATTTCTTCGTCATCTGCAGAGCTAGTTGGCATATAAACTTGTACTACTGTAGTAGGCGTGGGCTTCGTATCTATCTTGGCCACAATAATGCATTCACTATGCTGTTTGTAGTAGCTTACCCGCATTCCTATTTTCCTATTCATTATTAAACCTACTCCTGCATTACCCCTATTTGATTTTGTGTTTATAACCCTGTAGTCACCTGACCAGAAGTCTTGTTCCTCCTGCCACCGAACTTCACTAATTCCCACTATGTCTAACTTCAACCTATCCATTTCCCTTTTTAAATTTTCTAACCTACCTGCCCGATTAAGGGATCTGACATTCCACGCTCCGATCCGTAGAACGCCAGTTTTCTTTCTCCTGATAACGACATCCTCTTGAGTAGTCCCCGCCCGGAGATCCGAATGAGGGACTATTTTACCTCCGGAATATTTTACCCAAGAGGACGCCATCATCATGTAATCATACAGTAAAGCTGCATGCCCTCGGGAAAAATTACGGCTGTAGTTTCCCCTTGCTTTCAGCCGTTCGCAGTACCAGCACAGCAAGGCCGTTTTGGTTATTGTTACAAGGCCAGATCAGTCAATCATCCAGACTGTTGCCCTTGCAACTACTGAAAAGGCTGCTGCCCCTCTTCAGGAACCACACGTTTGTCTGGCCTCTCAACAGATACCCCTCCGTTGTGGTTGCACCTACGGTACGGCTATCTGTATCGCTGAGGCACATAAGAGATATAAAAATGAAATATCTCACATACTATGCTTACTTTCACTCCATAATGTCATATCGGATTATTTTTGGGGTAATTCATCAAGCCAAGCTAAAGTTTTCCGGGCACAAAACATATGCAATAAGAGTTACATGTGGTACAAACACAAGAACATTCCGCAGAAGCCTGATTTGGGAACTAGGGATACTAACTACTGCTTCCAAATATATTTATATGAAATTTGTGATTAAAATATATCACTTTTTCAAACCAACAGCTCAGTTCATGGAATCAATGCTAGAAATAAGAATGATCTTCACAATGAATTAAAGTATCTTAGTCTTGTACAAAAAGGTGTGCATCATTCAGGAACACACATTGTCAATAACTAGCCAGCAGCCATAAAAAACTTAACCAATGAAATTCAGTTTAAGAGCAGCTTAAAGGATTTATTTGTGGCCAACTCCTACTCCATTGACAAATTTCTCAGTAGAGCCAAGTGATTTTTGTGTGTGATATATATACAGCTTCTGCACCACTTCAGTACAGTAATGTATTCATTATAAATAAGTATTGTAGAAGTTCTATTATATGTTAATTACCTTATAAATAAAACTTTTTTAAATTTTAAATTCAGTGCATTAATGCAACCTTACTAAGTAAGTGTTGTAAAATGATCCTTCCATATAGTGTTCATAAAAAGAAGGAAAAACAAGACAATCCTTCCACTAGGAACCTGTGGAAGGCACATTAGCTTATTTGTTTCAGTTGCAAATATTTTTCATTATTGTTTTTTCTGACATGTTCTACATCCTAGAGGACCTCCTCACTATGTATCAATTGGAATGAAAGCAAATCTAATCTAAACAGAAATATAAATATTTGCTTCAACTGCTCTACATATGTAGATCAAAAGCTGCTAAATAAATAATTAAATCTGTTGTTGTTGTTGTTGTTGTTGTCGTCGTCGTCGTCTTCAGTCCTGAGACTGGTTTGATGCAGCTCTCCATGCTACTCTATCCTGTGCAAGCTTCTTCATCTCCCAATACCTACTGCAACCTGCATCCTTCTGAATCTGCTTAGTGTATTCATCTCTTGGTCTCCCACTACGATTTTTACCCTTCACACTGCCCTCCAACACTAAATTGGAGATCCCTTGATGCCTCAGAACATGTCCTACCAACCGATCCCTTCTTCTGGTCAAGTTGTGCCACAAACTTCTCTTCTCCCCAATCCTATTCAATACTTCCTCATTAGTTATGTGATCTACCCATCTAATCTTCAGCATTCTTCTGTAACACCACATTTTGAAAGCTTCTATTCTCTTCTTGTCTAAACTATTTATCATCCATATCACTTCCATACATGGCCACACTCCATACAAATACTTCCAGAAATGACTTCCTGACACTTAAATCTATACTCAATGTTAACAAATTTCTCGTAATCAGAAATGCTTGCCATTGCCAGTCTACATTTTATACCCCCTCTACTTCGACCATCATCAGTTATTTTGCTCCCCAAACACCAAAACTCCTTTACTACTTTAAGTGTCTCATTTCCTAATCTAATTCCTCAGCATCACCCGACTTAATTCGACTACATTCCATTATCCTCATTTTGCTTTTGTTGATGTTCATCTTATATCCTCCCTTCAAGACGCTATCCATTCCATTCAACTGCTCTTCCAAGTCCTTTGCTGTCTCTGACGGAATTACAATGTCATCGGCGAACCTCAAAGTTTTTATTTCTTCTCCATGGATTTTAATACCTACTCTGAATTTTTCTTTTGTTTCCTTTACTGCTTGCTCAAAATACAGATTCAATAACATCGGGGAGAGGCTACAACCCTGTCTCACTCCCTTCCCAACAGCTGCTTCCCTTTCATGCCCCTCGACTCTTATAACTGCCATCTGGTTTCTGTACAAATTGTAAATAGCCTTTCGTCCCTTTATTTTACCCCTGCCACCTTTAGAATTTGAAAGAGTATTCCAGTCAACATTTTCATAAGCTTTCTCTAAGTCTACAAATGCTAGAAATATAGGTTTGCCTTTCCTTAATCTATTTTCTAAGATAAGTCGTAGGGTCAGTATTGCCTCATGTGTTCCAACATTTCTGCAGAATCCAAACTGATCTTCGCCGAGGTCAGCTTCTACCAGTTTTTCCATTCATCTGTAAAGAATTCGCATTAGTATTTTGCAGCTGTGACTTATTAAACTGATAGTTCGGTAATTTTCACATCTGTCAACACCTGCTTTCTTTGGGATTGGAATTATTATATTCTTCTTGAAGTCCGAGGGTATTTCGCCTGTCTCATACATCTTGCTCACCAGATGGTAGAGTTTTGTCAAGATTGGCTCTCCCAAGGCCGTCAGTATTCCAATGGAATGTTATCTACTCTAAGGCCCTTGTTTCGACTCAGGTCTTTCAGTGCTCTGTCAAACTCTTCATGCAGTATCATATCTCCCATTTCATCTTCATCTACATTCCCTTCCATTTCCATAATATTGTTCTCAAGCACATTGCCCTTGTATAGACACACTATATACTCCTTCCACCTTTCTGCTTTCCCTTCTTTGCTTAGAACTGGGTTTCCATCTGAGCTCTTGATATTCATACAAGTGGCTCTCTTTTCTCCAAAGGTCTCTTTAATTTTCCTGTAGGCAGTATCTATCTTACCCCTAGTGAGATAGGCCTCTACATCCTTACATTTGTCCTCTAGCCATTCCTGCTTAGCCATTTTGCACTTCCTGTCAATCTCATTTTTGAGACGTTTGTATTCCTTTTTGCCTGCTTCATTTACTGCATTTTTATACTTTCTCCTTTCATCAATTAAATTCAATATTTCTTCTGTTACCCAAGGATTTCTACTAGCCCTCAACTTTTTGCCTACTTTATCCTCTGCTGCCTTCACTACTTCGTCCCTCAAAGCTACCCATTCTTCTTCTACTGTATTTCTTTCCCCCATTCCTGTCAATTGTTCCCTTATGCTCTCCCTGAAACTCTGTACAACCTCTGGTTCTTTCAGTTTATCCAGGTCCCATCTCCTTAAATTCCCGCCTTTTTGCAGTTTCTTCAGTTTTAATCTACAGTTCATAACCAATAGATTGTGGTCAGAGTCCACATCTGCCCCTGGAAATGTCTTACAATTTAAAACCTAAATCTCTGTCTTACCATTATATAATCTATCTGACACCTTTTAGTATCTCCAGGGTTCTTCCATGTATACAACCTTCTTTCATGATTCTTAAACGAAGTGTTAGCTATGATTAATTTGTGCTCTGTGCAAAATTCTGCCAGGCAGCTTCCTCTCATTTCTTAGCCCCAATCCATATTCACCTACTACGTGTCCTTCTCTCCCTTTTCCTGCTACCGAATTCCAGTCACCCATGACTATTAAATTTTCATCTCCCTTCACTACCTGAATAATATCTTACATTTCTTCAATTTCTTCATCTGCAGAGCTAATTGGCATATAAACTTGTACTACTGTAGTAGGTGTGGGCTTCTTATCTATCTTGGCCACAATAATGCGTTCACTATGCTGCTTGTAGTAGCTTACCCGCATTCCTATTTTCGTATTCATTATTAAACCTACTGCTGCATTGTCCCTATTTGATTTTGTGTTTATAACCCTGTAGTCACCTGACCAGAAGTCTTGTTCCTCCTGCCACCGAACTTCACTAATTCCCACTATATCTAACTTTAACCTATCCATTTCCCTTTTTAAATTTTCTAACCTACCTGCCCAATTAAGTGATCTGACATTCCACGCTCCGATCCGTAGAACGCCAGTTTTCTTTCTCCTGATAACGACATCCTCTTGAGTAGTCCCCACCCGGAGATCCGAATGGGGGACTATTTTACCTCTGGACTATTCTACCCAAGAGGACGCCATCATCATTTAATCATACAGTAAAGCTGTATGATTAAATCTATAATAAATAAATAATAATCTAGGTTTCTTGTTCCCAGTAAGTAGTTCTGTTGAAAATTAATACCATGTTGCTTTCTTTTCTAATACACTATTACATACATACATACATACATACATACATACATACATACATACAAAGGGACCAAATTAAGGAGAAGTCTCCATGGTCATGGAACGAGTCGATACATGAAATTATAACACGATATTAGAAACAGATAAAATGAAATATAAAAAAACATATTCAGGTGACAAGTTGTAAGTTTAAATGAAGAAAATCAACAATGTAACACTGGAATTTGCTTAATTTTTTAGCTCTTCCAGGAGCTCCTCGACAGAATAGAAGGAGTGAGCCATGAGGAAACTCTTCAGTTTAGACTTAAAAGAGTTTGAGCTACTGCTAAGATTTTTGAGTTCTTGTTATAGCTTATTGAAAATGAATGCAGCAGAATACTGCACTCCTTTCTGCACAAGAGTCAAGGAAGTGCAAATTTACATGCAGATTTGATTTCTGCCTAGTATTAACTGAGTGAAAGCTACTAACTCTTGGGAATAGGCTAATATTGCTAACAACAAACGACATTAAAGAAAATATATACTGCGAGGGCAATGTCAGAATTCCCAGATTTTTGAATAGGGTTCGACAAGAGGTTCTCGAACTTACACCATATATAGCTCGAACAGCCCATTTTTGAGCCAAAAATACCCTTTTTGAATCAGAAGAATTACCCCAAAAAATAATACCATACGACGTAAGCGTATGAAAATATGCTAAGTAGACTACTTTTCATGTTGAAGTGTCACTTATTTCAGATACTGTTCTAATGGTAAATAAAGCAGCATTTAGCTTCTGAACAAGATCCTGGACATGGGCTTTCCACAACAGCTTACTATCTATCCGAACGCCTAGGAACTTGAACTGTTCCGTCTCGCTTATAATATGCCTATTCTGTCTGATCAAAATATCGGTCCTTGTTGAATTGTGAGTTAGAAACTGTAAAAACTGAGTCTTACTGTGATTTAGCATCAAATTGTTTTCCACAAGCCACGAACTTATTTCATGAACTACATTATTTGTTACTGTTTCAATATTACACACAAGATCCTTCACTATCAAGCTGGTGTCATCAGCAAACAGAAATATTTTGGAATCACCTGTAATACTAGAAGGCATATCATTTACATAAATAAGAAACAGCAGTGGCCCCAGCACCGACCCTTGGGGAATACCCCACTTAACAGTGCCCCATTGGGACTGAACATCACTACCACTCTCAATATTGCGGAGAATTACCCTCTGCTTTCTGTTCTTAAAGTAAGAGGCGAACCAATTGTAAGCTACTCCCCTTACTCCATAATGGTCCAACTTCTGCAGTAATATTTTGTGGTCAACACAGTCAAAAGCCTTCATTAAATCAAAGAAAACACCTAGCGTTCGCAACCTTTTATTTAATCTGTCCAAAACCTCACAGAGAAAAGAGAATATAGCATTTTCAGTTGTTAAACCATTTCTAAAACCGAACTGAACATTTGACAGCAAATTATGTGAATTTAAATGCTCCAGTAACCTTGTATATACAACCTTCTCGATAACTTTAGCAAACACCGATGGCATAGAAATAGGTCTAAAATTGTCAACATTATCAATGTCTCCCTTTTTATAAAGTGGCTTCACTACCGAGTACTTTAATCGGTCAGGAAACCGACCACTCCTGAAGGAGAAGTTACAGATATGGCTGAGAACTGGGCTAACATGCATAGAACAATACTTCAGTATTTTGCTAGATACCCTGTCATATCCATGAGAGTTCTTGGCCCTTAGTGATTTAATTATTAACTCAATCTCCCTCTTGTCAGTATCATGGAGGAGCATTTCAGGTAACAGTCTCTGAACACTTTTTTCTAAGAGTGCTATATGATTCCCTGTTGGGACTAGGTTTCTATTTAGTTCACCTGCTATATTCAGAAAGTGATTATTAAATACTGTACATATATGCGACTTATCAGTAACACGGACATTTCCACTATGCACTGATTCTATATCCTTGTCCTGTCTCTGCAGACCAGCAACTTCCTTTACGACTAACCATACGGTTTTAATTTTATCCGTAGACTTAGCTATTCTATCTGCATACCACATACTTTTTGCCTTCCTAATAACATTTTTAAGCACCTTACAATACTGTTTGTAATGGGCTGCTGCATTTAGATTTTGACTGTTTCTAACGTTTTGATATAATTGCCACTTTGTTCTACAAGATATTCTTATCCCTCTAGTCAGCCACCCAGGCTGCCTGTTTGTGCTAGTACCCTGTTTTAAACATTCTAACGGAAAGCAACTTTCAAAGAGCATGAGAAAAGTCTTGAGAAAAGCATTATATTTATCGTCTACTGTATCAGCGCTATAAACATCTTGCCACTCTTGTTCCTTTATAAGGTTTACAAAGGTCTCTACAGCAACTGGATCAGCTTTCCTGAACAGCTGATGACTATATTTAAACACGTGTTGCAGCACAAAAATCTTTTTAAGTTAAAATTTGTGCATCATGATCTGAAAGGCCATTCACCTTTTGCTAACAGAATGCCCTTGTAGTAATGAGGAATGAACAAAAATGTTGTCTATGGTTGTTCTACTGTTCCCCTGCACTCTCGTTGGAAAGAATACGGTTTGCATACGATTATATGAATTAAAGAGGTCTACCAGCATCCTCTTCCAGCACAATCACTTATACAATTAATATTGAAGTCACCGCATGTAACTAACATTTTGTATTTCCTATAAAGCGAACCAAGAACCTCCTCTAGCTTTAGCAAAAATGTTGTGAAATCAGAGTCTAGGGATCTATAAATAACAACAGTTAGAATTTTAGCTCCATTAAATTTAACCACACCTGCACAACATTCAAACACCTTTTCAGTGCAGTACTTTGAAACATCAATTGACTCAAATGGGATGCCGTTTTTCACATACATGGCTACTCCCCCACACCGCAAAGAGCTCCTTGAAAAGCTGCCAGCCAACCTGTATCCTGGTAAAGGAAGCCTCTAAATTCTCATTTAAGAAGTGTTCAGATATACCAATAATTTCAGAGTCAACATCTATAAGCAGTTCACTAACTTTATCTCTAATACCTTGTATATTTTGATGAAATATACTAATTCCCTCATTACTCGGATACCTAAGCTTTGTCAAAAGTGATTCCCTTGTTAGACTTCCCTTAAGCAGGAATACCTATCAGCTGACTTCAATCTAAAAAAGGTGCAGCTCTAACACCCACTACTGCAGGAATTTTCCCATGAGTGATCCAATCAACCCCACCTATGCTGTCACCTATAAGCTTTGCCAACCTCCCCTTCCCATACCTATTGAGGTGCAGGCCTTTTTTTTTTGGTGGGGTTTAAGGGCGCTAAACTACTGAGGTCATTAGCACCCAGTCACTGTTGTTAGAGCACATGGAATCTAGTAAAACTCAAGGGGAGGGGGGGGGGGGGACACCAGAAAGACCTAACAAAGATGTAGATAAAATAAGTAAAAAGGTTAGATGTCTTTGGACAAGCCAGTCAAAGTTATAAAACGCAGAACACGAGCAGCTGCTCGAGCGTCGTCAGCTAAAATATCCGGTAAAGTAGATGGCAGTGACAGGACAACACGAGATTGACTAAAGTGGGGACACGACAATAAAACATGGTGCACTGTTAATGCCTGACCACAAGGGCACTGCGGGGCTGGGTCACCGGAGAGCAGGTAGCGGTGGCTAAACTGGCAATGCCCAATCCGTAACCTGGTCAGAAGGACCTCCTCTCGCCGAGATTGTCGGGAGGAGGTTGTCCAAGAAGTTGGGAGCAGTTTTACTGCCCAGAGCTTGTTTCCTTGGAGGGATGACCAAGCATCCCACCACAACGACACAAGCTTCTTACAAACATCCCCACGAACGTCAGATGACGGGACACAATGGGAGGCTGGCCGAGGCAGGAGGACTGCAGCCTTGGCTGCAGCATCCGCAGCCTCATTCCCAGGCACTCCTACATGTCCGGGAACCCACAGAAAGCTGACAGGAGAACCATTATCAGTGAAAGAATGGAGGGACTGCTGTATCTGTTGAACTAAGGGATGGACTGGATAGGGAGCTCAAAGGCTCTGAAGAGCACTGAGTGAGTCAGAGCAGAGTACATACGATGAATGGCGGTGGCAGCGGGCATACTGAACGGCCTGATGGAGAGCAAAAAGCTCAGCCGTAAAGCTGGAACATTGGTTGAGGAGCCGGTATTTAAAGGTGGCGGCCCCGACGACAAAGGCACAGCCGACACCATCGTCAGTTTTGGAGCCATCGGTGTAAATAAAGGTGTGACTGGCAAGTCGAGCACAAAGTTCGACAAACCGTGAGCAATACACTGCAGCCGTAGTACCCTCCTTCAGGAGTGAGCTGAGGTCGAGATAAATATGAACCAGAGCCTGGAGCCAAGGTGGTGTCGGGCTCTCACCCTCTCTGAAGGTGGTAGGGAGGGCAAAATCCAATTGTCGAAGCAGGCGACGGAAGCAGACTCCGGGGGTGCAGCAGGGCAGACACACACAACCCGTACTGACGGTCGACAGAATCGGCGAAGGAGGACTGGTAAGAGGGGTGGTTGGGCATAGACAACAGCTGGCAGGCATACTGACACAGCAGTACGTCGCGCCGGTAGGTCAATGGTAATTCGGCAGCTTCAGCATAAAGACTCGCGACAGGACTAGTGTAGAAGGCTCCGGTCGCAAGACGTAACCCCCGATGGTGGATGGAGTTGAGACGGCGTAAGAGGGATGGCCGAGCAGACGAGTAGACGAAGCTCCCATAATCCAGCTTCGATTGGACTATGCACCGATACAAGCGAAGCAGGACAGTGCGATCCGCTCCCCAAGATGAACCACTAAGAACTCTGAGGACATTAAGGGAATGTGTTCAATGGGCCGCCAAATAAGAGACATGTGGAGACCAACACAGTTTCCTGTCTAACGTGAGCCCTAGAAACTTAGTTGTTTCCACGAATGGGAGAACAATGGGACCAAGATGTAAGGATGGCGGAAGGAATGCTTTATATCGCCAAAAGCTGATACAAACCATCGTCTCTTCAGAGAACCGGAATCCATTTGCCACGCTCCATGAGTATAGGCTGTCTAGACAACGCTGAAGGCAGCGTTTCAGGAGGCATGTTCTCTGGGCACTGCAGTAGATTGCGAAGTCATCGACAAAGAGAGAGCCTGAGACATTAGGTGGAATGCAATCCATAATTGGATTGATCGCGATGGCAAAAAGGGCTACGCTCAAGACGGAGCCCTGAGGCTTTCCGTTCTCCTGGAGGAAGACGTCGGACAATACGGAACCCACACATACCCTAAACTTTCGATCCGTTAAAAAGGAATCAATAAAAAGGGGCAGGCAACCGCGTAGGCCCCACCTGTGCATAGTGCGGAGGATACCTCTCCAACAGGTATCATAAGCCTTCTCCAAATCGAAGAACACGGCTACCGTTTGGCGTCTTCGCAAAAAGTTGTTCATGATGAATATCGACAAGGTCACAAGGTGGTCAACAGCGAAGCGGCGGCGACGAAAGCCGCATTGGACATTGGTAAGTAGCCATCGAGATTCAAGAATCCAAACTAACTGAGCATGAACCATGCGCTCCATCACCTTACAGACACAGCTTGTAAGAGAAATGGGGCGGTAACTAGAAGGAAGGTGTCTATCCTTCCCGGGTTTGGGCATAGGAACAACGACGGTGTCACGCCAACGCATGTGGACCTGACCTTCGGTCCAGACGCGATTGTAGGTACGAAGAAGGAAGCTTTTGCCCGCCGGAGAAAGGTGTGCCAGCATCAGAACGTGAATGGCATCTGGCCCCGGAGCAGAGGACCGGGACAGTGCAAGCGCACGTTCGAGTTCCCGCATAGTAAAGGGGGCATTATAAGTTTCCCGATTCAGCGAGTGGAAGGAAGGTCGCCGAGCCTCTTCTGCCTCTTTCCTGGGAAGGAAGGCAGGGTGGTAATGGGCGGAGCTTGAAACCTCTGCGAAAAACCAGCCGAAGGCGTTGGAGACAGCCACAGGATCAACAAGGACCTCATTACCTGAGGTCAGGCTAGGTACCGAGGAGTGGGCCTTAATGCCCGACAGCCGGTGCAGGCCACCCCATACGACAGAAGAGGGAGTAAAACTGTTAAAGGAGCTGGTGAAAGAGGCCCACCAAGCTTTTTTGCTGTCTTTGATGACTCTACGGCATTGTGCTCGGAGCCATTTGTATCCAATACAATTCGCCAACGCAGGATGGCGGCAAAAGGTGCGTAAAGCACGTCGTCGAGCACGGATAGCGTCTCTCCAAGCCTCGTTCCACCAGGGGAGGGAAACGCGACGTGAGGAAGAGGTAGTACGAGGAATGGAACGTATGGCAGCATTGATGATAACAGCCATGAGGTATTCGACCTGATTGTTACAACTGAGAAAATCGTGGTCCGGAAAGGTCGCCAGGGAGGAGTAAAGTCCCCAGTCAGATTTCGGTATGTTCCAGCTCGAAGGACGTGGGGATGGGGTGTGATGCAGGAGACGAACGACACAGGGGAAGTGGTCGCTCGAATAGGTGTCAGAAAGGACATACCACTCGAACTGACGGGCAAGAGTGGTAGAACAGAGCGAGAGGTCCAAGTGGGAGTAGGTGTGAGTAGAGTCTGAGAGGAAAGTCGGGGCGCCAGTATTGAGGCAGACAAGATTGACATGGTTGAAGACATCCGCCAAGAGTGAGCCTCTTTGACAGGATGCAGGAGAGCCCCAAAGGGGAGATGGGCATTGAAGTCGCCAAACAATAAAAACGGCGGGGGAAGCTGAACAATCAGGTGCATCATGTCAGCCCGACTAACAGCAGGTGACGATGGAGTGTAGATGGTACCAACTGAAAAAGTAAAAGCAGAAAGAGTAATACGGACAGCTATTGCTTGGAGTGGGGTGGTCAATGGGATGGGATGGTAATAGACATCGTCCCGAACGAGCAACATGACCCCACCATGAGCTGGGATACCGTCCACAGAGGTGAGGTCATACCGCTCCGAGGTATAGTGGGTAAAGGCAATACGGCCAGTCGGGCGCAACTTGGTTTCCTGGAGACCAAGTACGAGCGGACAGTGCAGGTGGAGGAGCAGTTGTAATTCCTCCCGATTAGATCGAATACCTCTTATGTTCCAATGAAACAACGCCGTCGCTAGTCAAGAAGTTGGTGGAACGAGACGGGGGAAGAGCTGGTCACCTCGACGGCCGCGGAGGGCCAGGTTGCGAGGGAACAACACTACAACCGACGGGAGGCAGATCCGGTTCCATCGACTCGTCACCAGCTGTGGCCACTGTCCCTGGTTGTGTAGGAGGGGCAGCATCATTGGCCGACGAAAGGCCAGCTGAGCGCCTGGCAGCAGAGCGTCCCGGCGAAACTGAGGACGGCCGGGAGCAGCGACTCACGGATGAAGCGTCAGACGAAACGCGCCGGGGTGGAGAGGGGGATAGAGACTTCTTCTTGGAGGCCTTCTTGGAAGGCCGAGGAGGCACAGGGATGGTGGGCTGGACTCGAAGAAGGTCTTCACGCACGGGGTCCATTTTGGAACGCCGGACCTCGGAAGCTGGGGTCCGGAACGTTTCCCCGATGGACGCCTGAGAAGAGGATCGCTTCTCAGGTGGCGTGGGGGGAGGAGGAGGAGGAAGGGTGGTCCCTGGGGCAGAGGGGGTAGGGGCCATGGGGGAGGAGGATTTGGAAGGGAGGGAGGGATTTGGGAGGCAGAGGCAGAGCCCCCTTGTGGGTGGAGGAGGTGGAGGGGGGACAGGATAGGGGTGAGGATACCGCGGAAGGAGTGGACACAACTGAGGCAAACGAAGTGGTCAATGGCACGGGATGGAGGCGGTCATACTTCTTCCTGGCCTCAGAATAAGAGAGCCAATCCAAAGTTTTGAGTTCTTGTATCATCTTCTCCTTCTGAAATGTGGGCAGTCTGAGGATCTAGGCGAGTGGATGCCAGGACAATTAATGCACCGAGGTGGTGGGGTGCATGTATGTTCCTCACGAAGAGGACGTCCACAATCGCCACAAAGGGGCTCAGCCTCACACCGTGACGACATGTGCCCAAAGCGCAAACATCGAAAACAGTGCATAGGAGGCGGGACGTAAGGTCGCACGTCGCACCGGTAGCACATCACCTTTACCTTCTCTGGGAGAACGTCCCCCTCAAAGGCGAGGATAAAGGCCCCGGTGTCAATGCAATGGTCTTTGGGGCCGCGCTGGACTCGCCGGACGAAATGCACACCTCGGCGCTCCAGGTTGGCCCTGAGCTCCTCATCAGATTGCAGCAGGAGGTACCGATGAAAAATAACCCCCTGAGTCCTATTTAGTGCCAGATGCGGGACAATGGACACTGGGATATCCCCTAGGTGGTCGCACGCCTGGAGTGCCGCCGACTGTGTGGCGGAGGTGGTCTTTATAAAAACGGACCCCGAACGCATCTTACTGATAGCCTCGATTTCCCCGAAGATGTCCTCAATGCGCTGAACAAAGAACATGGGCTTGGAGGTGGCGAACGTCCCCCCATCGGTTCGAGAACAGACCAAATAGCGAGGGAAGTACTTCGCCCCAAGCCGGCGGGCCTGTCCCTCCTCCCAGGGAGTGGCCAAGGGGGAAAGGGCAGGAGAACCAGAACTAGAGACAGTACCTTTCCGTTTGAAAGACTCTGCCGCAAAGCGACCTGATACATGTTGACGTTTCATCTGCGAAACGTCCGCCCCGATACCACCCACTCCGACCAGGGGCTCTCCCCACGGGCACCATCCAGCCTCAGCAAGGGCCACCTGGCAGGATGACCGTTGCCGGGAGTCCTGATGCCCCAAGGAGACGGGTATCTACTCCTTGGCCGACATGGGGAGGGTGCTGCTCAGGTATCGGCAGTACGATCCCTGTGTTGTCAGGGGGCTACAACCTAGAGGGTACATGACGACCCCACCACAATGGGCTGGCTACCGTGCTGGATTTCTGGTGCCATGGAAAGTCCATCATGATCGTAGGTGCAGATGGGGACGCACTATGGGCGTAACTTGTGCAACCCATCAGGCGTTTAGGCCCAATTTGAGGAATAATGGGTATGGTTACAACGCCGGTACAATGCTGAGTGCCAAGGACTTAGTGCACAGAGGACCAGTGGTACACCATGTAAGGTGTCCTTCCCCAAAAGGCTCGTACTTCTGTAGAATTTTGAAAAATGGAGGTCAAACCACAAGGGGGACCATCACATGAAAGGCCGAAACGGTTGAAACTCCTTTTAGTCGTCTCTTACGACAGGCAGGAATACCTCGGGCCTATTCTTAACCCGGACCCGCAGGGGGAGAGGTGCAGGCCGTGTCTAGTGAAACTTGTCCTGCTGATAGACTCCACCAACACCACTGAAATGTGACCCATACTTTCTGTCATCAGCGCACCCCCAAGTCTCATGTTATTATGCCTGACAGCTGTATTAAGATGAGGCCAATCGTGACGCTGAAACAGTTCCACGAAATGCACATTCGTGTTGCCAGTCTGAGTGGCTATCTTTTCCAGGTCACCACTCAAATGACACGAACAGCAACTCACTCTTCCTGTAGCTCTATTGTGTCAACATTGATTATATGACATTATCATCACGTGTTTTTGTTCTTATTAGTTTAGCTGCACTGTGTGCTGTAGCAACATTAGTGGTAAAGGTTTCAATGTAATTTTTCAGATTTCAAGGCTCTAGATATTTTTTCTAAATATAAAAGTGTCGAAACTGCCTTTCCTTTTAATTATCTCAAAGTAGTTATGACAGTCCAAGGTCACACTACAGGTTACCCATTTTTGTTTCAATGAAGACTCAAGCTACCTTAGCAGGCCGAGTGTTGATACCAGTGACACAGAGTGAACATTCCATTTTTATCCAAGAACTTGTCAATTGAATAGAGGTATTTTATCACATCCTTGTAATCCACATGATTAAAATAAGAATTTCATCCTCTAAGACATAAGTCACATGTTAAGGTGGTTGTGCTAGAGGACTAGCAGCAGTGTCCAGTCGATAACTCAGGAATCCTGTGTGCTCCAAACCTTTACCACATCACAACTGGTTAAGTTCCATGAATTGACTGCCATACTAAACAACCCAACAGACACAGACAGCTTCAATGAAGTACCACAGACAGGATGAACATTGCAACTAACAAATTGTTGGAACGTCAGTCTTATTGGCTAACTGTTCACATGTCCCTACATCTAAAGAAATTTATAGCAGGGAAACAGTCTGCCGAATAGGTTATGGAAGATTTAGCTGGGTGCTTTACAAACCTCTTACTCACATTTCCAAGATTAAACCCACTCACTAGAAAGATGTTGGATGAAATGGATTACACAAAGATAGAACTGTATCTAAAATAACGTGATACCGTGTACTATCGATATCGTCACACCAGTCCATGCTCAAAAGTTGGTAGTAGCCCAGGTGACTGCACCATCAACTTGCAGCTGGCTCCAAGAAACTCCTTCCTCAGCACACATGGCCAGCATCTAAATGGAACCAAGAAAAAAGTATGCTGCACTGACCTCAAGTCAGACTGCTTGTTCAGTTCCATCTATGTAGTCAAAGCATTATCAGTTTGCCTCTGTTACTGTGGATATTAAACAGGCCTAGCTCAAAAGGGTTGCACTGGAATATCCTCTGGACTTGCTGTTAATCAAGTTAAGTAAAAGAAGTTCAGCAAACACTGTATGCATCATCTTATTTTGATTTGTCACAGAACCACTGACTCCTTGGCATCCACCACTGCGATGACCAAACAAATAATTGAAGAATGTTATGTCCAGGTTCGAATATCAAGAATATTATGAAAATGATATTTTTTACTGTATAGATAACATATTGAGTTTCAGACAGCACAATAACAAGACTGTTACCAAAGCCTTTTGCTATAAATACTTCCAGAGCTTGATTTCAAGAATCTATTCAAAATAAGTTAGAGCTCTGTTACAGAACACTGGGTCAACAATAAGAGTGGAATGTTCTGCACCAGAACACAATCCTAGAATCGCAAATAGGTTCCTCAATACTTTTATCTGTCTGTAATTGTTGCCCTACTGAGCAACAGAACATCTCAGAAACATGAATAACAGAGGGTTTATTTCACTTAAGTTTTTCCATTGTAGTGCAAAATATTCACACTATTTAGCATCCTCTCCTGAAACAGTCTAATATCTGATGCAGGACAATACCTCTTTTCTATCACTGAAGAGCAGCAGTGGATTATTAGGATTTAATTACTGCACCTAAGAACTTCTGAACATTTTAAAACAGAAAGATTGAAATAGTTGCAGAAATATTACTCAGTTTCTGTACCATTACGAAAAATAATATATATTGATATGGGTGTCTACTAAATTCATAAACAAACTTATTTTGTAACTCATTGTCTAGAAGTAGTGCCTGTAACTAAGTACCACACTAAGTCACAATGTAGAATGTCAGATGTTTAAATGTGGCAGAGAAGCTAGAAAATCTTAAGGGGAACACAAACTGTCAGTCTAGATGCACCATATTTTATGAACGGTAAGATATTCTTTCCTTGAAAAATTGCCTCCAAAATTCAGGTGTGTCTTCTACTCCAAATTAATATAAAATTTGCAGTGTTTGATTTAAAATTCCCACCAATTTTAAAAATTGCCATATATTCTATGCCACAGGAAACCTATCTCTATCTGGCAACACTGAATTCAACCGGCGGCAGCAGTGCCCTGATGCAACGAACATGTGGGGATTCACAAACTTGCCAACACTGTCTACTTCCTACCCCACTGTCACGAAACTAGAACACTGTCTAGCCTATGATGCATCATTGCAGTCTACAGTGCTAGGGAACTTTAATTGAAAGTGATTTTTGTTATTGGTAACTATTGCAGTATTTTTGTTAGTAGCTAGTTTCATAATGGAAGAAAAAACGAATTCATATGTTGCAGGCTACAAATTTAAAGTAATAGCATATGCAGAACAACATGGAAACAGAGCAGCTGAGCAGAATTTCAGCCCTCCACCAACAGGAAAAAAACTACTTGTGACTGGCGGGCTTGTAAATAAGATCTGAAAAAATGATAAGGATTAAATATGCAGATAAATGACAATGCAAAATGGTCAAAACTAGAAAATGTGTAGAAATGGATTCAAGGCCACCATCAAAATGGCATCAAAATTCATGCAAAAATTATTCAAATACATGCTCGTAAGCTAGCACTACAGTGGAACTTACTGGTAATAGACTAAGGGTGGAGTTAGTTGGTGCTACAGGTTTATGAAGTGTCATGGACTTAGCATGTGAACCAAAACCAAAATCTCATAAAATGCCAAAAGGGTATGAAGGGAAAATATTACCTTTCCATTGCTCCATCATTCAACATCAAAAGAAAACCAGTGTGGAACTAAGCCAAATAGTGAGTATGAACAAAACTTCTGACATTTGACATGTTACGTAGTCATTTGAAAAATTCTGTGAAAGAGAAAGTGAGACAGGGAAACACAGAGCTTGCTTTTATTCGAGGATGACTGACTTCACAATTGCAACCGCTTGACTTCTCAATAAATAAACCATTTAAATTGTATACGAGAGACAAATGGAACAAATGTATGAAGCCCAACATGAATTCATCCCAGAGGGAGCTTTTAAACAACCTACAATCAAACAAGTGCATCAGTGGATAAAACAGTTGTGGTCTAGAGTGAGATAAGACAATACTGTTAAATCTTTCAAGAAGTGTGGCATAAGTAATGCTCTTGATGGTAGTGAAGACCATCCTATATATGAAGAGTACTACTACTACGACTACATTATTATTATTATTATTTCTTTCTTGTCTCAGACATTATTATTATTATTATTATTATTATTAGAAGGAGCTCAAATGAGAATTTTCAGCAATTTTTAAAAGTCAGTTTCATTTTATAAACTAAGAATTTTTTTGTTCTAGCTTTGCAATTTGATAAGAAAAATAGTAAAAATGTTTTTAAAAATTGTTTAAAAATTAAGGTGTGGCATATAGACTGCAAAATACAGTAATCAGGGTCAGTGAATTAAAATGGAAAGAATGCAAGGATTTCTTGTCAGATGAATATAGGGTAATATCAACAGCAGCAGTAGTTGATTTAACTGATTGGGATTCATTATGCACAGAAAAGTAGGGCAGAGAGTGAGTCACTAAATAGTTCAGCAATGTTACTGCACTTGTCAGACTCTACAGTGAACCAATGGCAACAATTATAGTTTAGTTTTATGTGCTGAGATCACAGAAAGAAGGTCTATGTGGTTATTGAATGGGTGATTCAGTATGTGAAGTGAGATAGTACACACTAAAGGTTTATCACAAGTAGTGCCTCTAGCAGATACTCAAGACAAAATTCAGGGCTCAATGCGAATTTTTGTGGCAAAGTCAAGAAAATTACAAATACTCAGGACTACACATGGACAACTTCCAAAGTCAGTCAGTGGGAACAACAGCTGTGGTAACAGCTGCAGACTATTCAGCATCACTTATCAGTCAAATGTAGTGAAGTACAGGGCTCCAGTTTCTGAAACACCAGACATTTCTTCAACTCCTTGGCCTGTTTGAAACAGAAAAGTACCTCAGTATCATCTATAAAAACTAAACAGACAGAAGCCAAGTTGGGTAGTTGCTCCAGGACTGCAATATAACTGAAGAGCAGTAACAAACTAACCCTTGGTGCCTGGACCCAGCACTTATGTAAGTGAATCAGCTCAGTGCTTCATGCATCAAGACTATCACAGCGACCAGTTGCAAATACCGTTAACACTCTTGCACCTACATATACAGTACCACAAAAATAAATTTAATAATAACTGAAGAAAACTTCACAAGCCAAGACCACTAAAAGGCATTTTATTGGATGACCAGTTTTGACAGACCTATGCTATTTGTAAAAACTCATAGTATCATATCCATTATAACACTGATAATACATTGTAAAAATTAAAATAGCATGACAGCACAGCTCTCTCAAAACCAGTCTTCCAATAAAATTGTTATATCCTAGCCAGTAATGCCACCCGAGCCCGCTGCCAAAAGGTTGGCAGCATCAAAGTCCGGACGCCGTCCGCATAAGCAGCGCCAGCGAGACAGGAAATCGCCGCAAGTCTGCGCGCGCCACCGCTGGCTTCTGGCTTCTTAAGCACTGGAGTCGCGAGCGCTAGGACAGTTCTGTATTCGCCGCTCAGTTGTATACTCGCCACCGAATTGTGTACTTGCTAGTCAGTTGTGTGTTCATCGCAGCAGAGTAGTTGTTTGTCGTCAGCCGACGCTGACCTAGCCGCTCCGACTCGAACTAGACAGATCTCTGTAGACACGGAGTTCACTATTGTGTTTCTGTATCTTCGTCAATAAAGATAAGTACCGACTTTTATTTAATCAGAGTGTTTGGGTTTTCATCTTTCTGTTCACTGTTCCAGCAGACCGGTCGGCCCGCTATTAAAAGTGTGGTGGTGACTTCGTAAGCCGTTTCTACAGCGAATTGGTTGTCGCTACGAACACCGCCACAAAATAAATGTTTTTTTTAACAATTTTGGCTTGCAAAGTTTTGTTCAGTTACCACACATTTCAGATGCCACACGTGCCCCCCCCCCCCTCCCTCCCTTCCCCTCCCATACTAACCATGTCAAGAATACAAAATAAGTTTAATCCCTTACAGGTTTTTGTGAAAGAACATTCACTCTGTTTAAGTTAATGGATCATTCATAAGAACCTGATATTATTTACTGTTGACTAAAGGGCTATGTCATAGCAATCCATTAATGTATACAGCAACAGTAGGGTTGTGATGTGGCAGAATCTAGAGTCCAAGAGAAACTATTTAGATCAGTAAAGCAAAGAAGGGCTGATCAAACTGACAGGAACTGAACTCCACAGCAAAGTGTGTAGAAAGGTTATGAGAAAACAAAGTTATTACAATTTACCATCCACGAAAGGCTGAGGTAGGAAGTTGGTTGGTTGGTTGGTTGGTTGGTTGGTTGAATGATTAAAGGGAATACTAGGTCATCAGTGCCTTTTTTACTCTAATAGATAGGTCTATATGACTACATAAGAGATGGCTTACCATGCAAAGCTCAGGGGAAGAAAACCCCAAAAGATCTACCAAAGGTCAATGAAGGCTAGGTAAGGGACAAAAAGAAAAGAGACATATAGGAAGAAAGGCAGGTGAGGAGTCCATCTAGGGAGCAGCCAGAAGCCCCTGAAGGCAGAGAGCAATGAGGGGACATATCACCCATCCCTGCCACTTACCAGAGGTATATCACTTGAAATTGCATAGTAAAGACTACCAACATGAAGAGGGAAAGAGAAGCATCTATGTCTGTCTGCATGATTACTCTGCTTGGCAGAAGGTTCAATGAACCATCTTCAAGCTGTCTGTCTCTACCATTCCACACTTGAACGGCACATAGGAAAAGCAAGCATTTCAATTTTTCTCTGCGAGCCCTGATTTCTCTCATTTTATCGTGATGATCATTTCTCCCTATGTAGGTGGGTGCCATCAAAATGTTTTCAGAATTGGGAGTGGGGGGGGGACTGGTGATTGGAATTTCATGAGAAGATCCCATCGCAGTAAGAAATGCCTTTGTTTTAATGATTGCCACTCCAATTCACAAATCATGTCTGTGGCACTATCTCCCCTACTTTGTAATAACACAAAATGAGCTGCCCTTCTTTGTACTTTTTCAATGTCATCCATCAGTACCATCTGATGTGGATCCCACACCGTACAGCAGTACTCCAGAATAGGGCGGACAAGCGTGGCAAAAGCATCTCTTTAGTAGATCTGTAGCACCTTCTTAGTGTTCTGCCAATGAATTGCAATTTTTTTGTTTGATCAACCCACAACATTACCTATGTGACTGCCAATTTAGGGTATTTGCAATTTTAATTGTTAATTAGTTGAATTTATAGCCTTTAGATTTGTGTGACTTATCGCATAATCAAAATTTAGCAGATTTCTTTTAGTACTCGTGCGTAACTTCACACTTTTCTTTATTCAGGGTCAATTGCTACTTTTTGCACCATACAGATATCTTATCTAAATCATTTTGCAATTCGTTTTGGTCATCCAATGACTTTACAAGATGGTAAATGACAATATCAGCTACAAACAATCTAAGGTGACTACTGAGATCTTCTCCTAAGTTGTTAATACAGGTCAGGAACAATAGAGGGCCTGTAACACTTCCTTGGGGAATGCCAGATATTAGTTCTGTTTTACTTGATGACTTTCCATCTATTACTATGAACTGAGACCTTTCCGACAGGAAATCACAAATCCAGTCTCACAACTGAGGCGATATTCCATAGGCACGCAGTTTGGTTCAAAGAAGCTTCTGAGGAACAGTGTCGAAAGCCTTCTGGAAATATAAAAATATGGAATCAATTTGACATCCCCTGTCAATAACAGTCATTACTTCACAATTATAAAGAGCTAGTTGTGTTTTGCAAGAACAATATTTTCTGCATCTGTGCTGACTGTGTATCAAATTGTTTTCTCGAGATACTCCATAATGTTCGAAGACAGTATATGTTCCAAAAAGCTACTGCAAATCTACATTAGTGAAATGGGCCTGTAATTCAATGGGTTACTCCTGCTTCCATATTTGGGTATTGGTGCGACTTAAGCAATTTTCCAATCTGTACGTACAGATCTTTCTGTGAGCGAACGGTTGTATATAACTGCTAAATATGGAGCTATTTGATCAGCACACTCAGAGGTACCTGACGAACACAATATGGACCAGAAGCCTTGCCTTTATTAAGTTATTTAAACTGCTTTGTGACACTGAGGATATCTATTTCTGTGTTTCTCATCTTGGCAGTTGTTCTTGATTGGAATTCAGGAATATTAAGTTGTTCTTTGGTGAAGGAGTTTCGGAAAACAGTGTTTAATAACTCTGCTTTACTGACACTGTCATCAGTGACTTCAGTGACTTCACTGTTACTGCGCAGTGATGGTATTGATTGCGTGTTGCCACTGGTGTGCTTTATGTATGAGCAGAATCTCTTCGGGTTTTTTGCCAGATTTTGAGACAGTTTCGTTTTGGAAATTATTGAAAGCATCTCACGTTGAAGTATGCATTATATTTCAAACTTCAGCAAAACTTTGCGTCTTTGAGATTTTGCTTTCTTTAAAATTTGGCATGCTTTTCTCGCTGCTTCTGCAACAGTGATCTGACCTGTTTTGTGTACCATGTGGAATCAGTACCATCACTTATTACATTATGCAGTATATATCTCTCAATTGCTGTCAATACTATCTCTTTGAAATCATTCCACAACTTTTATACACTTACATGATCAGATCAGAAGGAGTGCAGACTGTCTCTTAAAAAAGGTGTTAAGAGCATTTTTATCGGCTTTTTTAAACAGATATACTTTGCGTTTTTTTTGTGGTTGTAGGAGTTACGGTATTCAGCCTAGCAACTACTGCCTTGTGGTTGCTAATCCCTGTATTTGTCACAATACTCACTATTTGTCCATGATTATTTGTTGCTAAGAGGTCTAGTATGCTTTCAAAACCATTTATGCTTTGAGTGGGCTCATGAACTAATTGTTCAAAATAATTTTCTGAGAAAGCATTCAGTACTATTTTGGATGACGTATTATGCCTGCCACCAGCTTTAAATGTTTAATTTTCCAGCATATCGAGGGTAGATTAAAACACCACTGACTGTAATTGTATGAGTGGGGTACCTATTTGAAATGAGACAAGTTTGAAGAAAACTGTTCAACAACTATATCTTCTGAGTCAGGGGGGTCGGTAAAATGATCCAATTAATCGGTTAGTCCGACTGAAGTATAACTTCCACCCACACTATTTGACAGCAACTATCTACTTCAATTCCACTAAAAGGCAAACTACTTCTGACAGCAATAAATACTCCACCACCAATTGTATTAAATCTATCCTTTCTGAAAACTGTTCGATCATTTGAAAAAATTTTTGCTGAATTTATTTCCGGGTTTAGCCAGGTTTCTGTACCTGTAACTATTTGAGCTTCAGTACTTTCTATTAGGGCTTGGAGATCTGGTTCTTTCCCAACACAGCTACAACAATTTACAACTACAATACCAATCGTTTCTACAACTAACTTACTGTGTTATACCTGCCCCCTTTTAAACAGACTCCCTTTCTGTGGTTCCCTGAGGCCCTCTAACCTAAAAAACCGCCCAGTCCCTTCCACACAGCCCCCACTACCCGAGTAGCCGCTTCCTATGTGTAGTGGACTCCTGACCTATTAAGTGGAACCCGGAAACCCATCACCCAGTGGCGCAAGTCAAGGAATCTGCAGCCAACATGGTCACAGAACCTCCTGAGCCTCTGATTCAGACCCTCCACTCAGCTCTGCACCAAACGACCACAGTCAGTTCTATCAATGATGCTGCAGATGGTGAGCACCTTAATGCTGCAAGCAAGACTGGCCGTCTTTACCATTTCCACTAGCCACCTGAAACCAGAGAGAATCTCTTCTGATCCAAAGCAACATACATCATTGGTACTGACATGAGCCACCACCTGTAGTTGGCCTAAGGGGCCCTATTATGCACCTAACGTTGGAGCTCCCAACTACCAGCAAACCCACCCTCTGTGAATGCCCAGACCTCGCGGGCTGAGAAGCTTTTATCGTCAGCCACAGAATGCCCAAAACCTGTTCATCAAATGAACCGGGGAGGCCCTATGATTGGCCCCCCTGGAAAGTTTTTTACTGCCTGCCAGACTTTGGAATTATCTCCCATTCACCCTTGGGTGAGGGGTCAACCTCAATGCAGGCAGTACCTGGGGAAGCCACAGCAGTGGACTGATCGGGGGAACACATGGGATGGGCTCGATGTCCCTCGCATCCCTGCTTCCTACCCCCCAGTGAGCCCTTGGCATCAGCCTCAAGCTGTGTGACAGAAGCCAATGCAGCCTGGAGCTGTGAGCAGAGGGTCGCCAACTCAGCTCACTTCTGTACTCAGCAATCACAGTTCCTATCCAATACTGCAGTCACTCCTGTTTGAAGCTCATAAAAATATACAACAAATGAACAGTGTACTCGGCTTATTAGCAGCAGGAATTTGAAGTGCTCTCTCACAAATGGTCTATCCGACACTGAGCTATACTAACCAAAACAAAAAAAAGCCTGTATGATATGAGGGTTGATAGCAATGGCTGTACTGTATGCTACACTGTTATTAAAATAAAAGCTTGTGCCTAATAAGCACTCGAACATGCAAGAAATTACTAAAATAATCTAGTAACTATGCAGGTATCTGAATAAGTAGCTCCCGTTGGACGCTCATAAAAATATGTAATAAACAAATGGTGTACTCATCTTCTTAAAAGTAGGAAGACTAGGTGCTCTCACTGATGGACTATCTGACAGATAGACATAATGTGAGTAGTAAAACAGACCACACGAGTGTGTAGGAGGAAGAGTAAAATAGCAGGTAGGGTGGGCCAGAGTGGACAACCAAACCAAGACAGCTGCAGCCAGGTCTGGGCAGAGGAGCAACAGAGTTCTTCCAACCTCTCGATGGCTGATTAAGTTAAGTGCCGCCACCCCCCCTCCCCCCTCTTACCTTAAAGTGTGGTAAAAGCTCCCTTCAGGAATAAAATTTAAAACTAAGTCAGCTGATGAGGCATTGTCTCCTAGCACCTGAGTTAGAGTGTCCGGGAAGTTAAGAATCTGACGCAGGGCAGCTACGTGGGGACAGTCAAGCAAAATGTGGACAACTGCCAGTTCGGTGGGCCCTCATGTTGGAGGAGATGACCATGAGTCTGCCACGTATGGCCAATGCAGAGTCTGCAAAGAATAGCAGAGTCCTTGTGAGATACCTGCATGGAGGACCTCTACATTGTTATCTCCATTATCTGCAATTTGTTTGGTGAAGTCAGAGTGAGCCATTCCGTACTCCAGATCCCTAAAACTTCACAGCATTATGCCAATCGGAGGTTGTTACCAGAATAGCTACCGCAAGAGTCAGCTTACTGGTAGGCAGTTTGGCTAATCTATCAGCAAGTTCATTCCACAGAATCCCAACATGGCTTGGGATCCAGACGAAGGTCACTGAGCATCCACATGGTTCAAGGGCATACAGGGAATCCTGGATAGCCATAACCAAGGGATGGCAAGGTTAATACTGGTCAAGAGCTCACAAACTGCTCAAAGAGTCACTGCAGATGAGAAAGGACTCATCAGTGCAGGAATGGAAACGCTCAGGAGCACAAGTGGTGGCTGTCAACTCTGCAATACAAACACTACAGCCATCTGGGAAGGAGTGCAGTTCAGTATCTCCCACATGAGTATAAGTAAAGGCTAAATGACAAGTCACCATCAAGCAGTCAATGTAGACTACTTCTAAACACAGGATGTGCAAAGAACAGAAAAACTGGTGACAGTTGGCCTCAGGATGAACTGAGTCTTTTGTGGCTAAGGGTTGCTCCACAGAGATGTACGTGAGTGGGCCCTGAGGAGAGATGGCAAAGGAAACAGCTGGAGTTAAGAGTGGAGGGACCAGATGCAGATTACTGTCTTAATACCTGATCTGGTTGGTTGGTTGATTTAAAAAAAGGGGGGGGGGGGGGAGGGGGGACCAAACTGCGAGGTCAATGGTCACTTGTTCCCAGAAAACAATTACCCAAGGGAAAGAAGAAAACACAGAAGTACAGCACAATTACAGGACAAAGGAAGAACCAGAACAAAGACAGAAGAACAACAAACACTACAATGGACAAAACAGGGCAAGAAACAGATTACCATGGCTGGCTGACCATGAGAATAAGAAAAGAGAAGTTAGCCACTCTGCAACACATTGAAACCACCACCCTAGAAGCTCTAGGGTGGAATACTCAGAGGGAAAAGGACATGCACTAAAACTCAGATCAAATGATAAAACCCACTCTTATGAATAAAACATAAAACTAATGCTACTGTTGAAGCACTGTCGCCAACACCGAAGGTAGGTTGCTGAGAAAGTTAAAAGTCCACTGCAGCAGCAGCTAAAAGTGGGCAGGAGCCACAGCAACACTGAGGTAGGTCCTCGCGACGGAGGAGGTAACCATGTGTTAGCCACATATGGGCAATGCAGAGTCGACAATGGACAACTGATTCCGTGCAAGAAGCCCACAGGGAAGACTTCTACACATTCACAGTCTCCTAAAGATATGCAGTTTGTTGTGCATACTTTTATGCCACTCCATCTCCTGAAGCTGAAAAACCTTGCAGTGTAAGACAGAATGCAGGCAAATTTCAGAGATGCCTATCCGCAGGAGTGGTTTCCTTGTAGCCTGTTTGGCCAGCCTGTCAGCAAGTTCGTTGCCTGGGATAGTGATGTGTCCTGATGTCCACACAAACACCACTGGATGACTGGACCATTCCAGGGCAGAGATGGACTCCTAGACGTGCACTACCAAACAACTGCAAGGGTAGCACTGGTCAATAGCTTGTAAGCTACCCAGAGAGTCCGAACAGAGAAGAAATGACTCACCAGAACAGGAATAGATGTACTGAAGTGTACAAGATATGGCCACGAGCTCTGCAGTGAATACACTGCAGCCAGCAGGCAAGGAATGCTGTTCAATATGGCCTCTGTGGACATAGGCAGATCCAACATTACCATCAGCCATCAAGCCGTTGGTGTAAACAACTTCAGAGACCCAGAACATGTCAAGAATCGAGAAGAAGTGACAGCGGAGAGCAGCGGGGTTAACGGAATCCTTAGGGCCATGCAAAAGGTCAGATGAATCTTCAGCTGAGTGGTACATGAATAGACCTTAAGTAGAGGCGGTAAAGGGAAAGACTCCAGTTCAGACAGAAGGGATCGCACGCGAACTGCAGTTGTGAGCCATGACCTGGGCTTCTGATGCAGGAGATGACTGCCGTGGATGGGAAAAGGAGACAATAATTCACATGCCCAGGAGAACTGAATATGTGCAACATAATTGGCGAGCAGTTTGTGCACGTCTGATCTGCAAGGGAGGGACTCCAGCCTCCACCAGGACACTGCTCACCGGACTCGTTCTAAAAGCTCCTGCCGCTAGGCAAACGCCACAGTGGTGCACTGGTCAAACAAACCCAATGCTGAGGGCGCCACTGAACAGTAAACCAGACTCCCATAGTCAAGGCAGGATTGAACAAGGGCCCTGTAAAGCTGTAGCAGCAGCATAGAGTAATCTGCACCCCAGTTGGTATAGCTCAGGCAGTGGAGAGCATTGAGGTTCTGCCAGCACTCCCGCTTAAGCTGATGAAGGTGAGGTAGCCAAGTCAATCGGGCATCAAAAACCAGTCCTAAGAATCAATACATCTCCACTAGAGTGAGTGGGTCATCATTAAGATAAATTTCGGGTTCCAAATGAATGGTACGATGCCAACGGAAGTGCATGACATATGACTGTGGCTGAAAACTGGAAGCTGTGGACTAGAGCCCATGACGGCACCTTGTGAACGGCTCCCTGTAGGAGCAGTACAAAATGCAGAAGTCATCTGCATACAGAGAATGGGATGACTGAGCGCCCTACAGCTGCTAGGCCGTTGGTTGCCACTAAAAATAGAGACACACTCAATATGGAACCCTGCGAAACACCATTCTCCTGAATTGGGGGGGGGGGGGGGGGGGTGAGAACTATGCAATGCACCAAGTTTGACATGGAAAATATGGAACGACAGGAAGTTTTGGATAAAAATCTGAGCCCCCACTCATACAATGTCGCAAGGATATGATGTCGGAAGTCATGTAAAAAAAAAAAAATGACACACCATACGTTCCAGCAGCTTACAGAGAACATTGGTGAGGCTGATGGGCCGATAGCTATCCACATCAATCGGATTTTTGCCAGGTTTCAGCACCGGAATGATTGTGCTCTGCCACCATCGCACCAGATCCGATTGAAGGTAGAGGAGATGTCACTTTTAGTCAGACGAGAGATGTTTTATCATCTGATTGTGGATCAGATATGGCTCAGGAGCTGTGTCATGGCAATGGGCACGGGTGCCGAGGAGCTCCCACACTAAATGGGGCATTAAAGTGTTCACTGTGGCCCGTAGTGAACGAGGACTCTTTTCCATCCCCCCATTTGTGGGTGTGAAAGGCTGGGAGGTAGTTCTCTGACACAGAGGCTCGGGCAAAGCGCTCGGGCAAAGCGCTCGGCAATCGTGTTTGCGTCGGTAGGGAGCACGCCGTTGATGTTAACACCAGCGACAGCTACTTGGGTCTGGTACCCAAAAAGAAGTCTGATCTTCAACCAGACATCGGAAGATGATGTATGGCACCCAATGGTCGACACATACCTCTTCCAACACTCTTGTTTCCGTCGTTTTATAAGCTAGCAAACGTGAGCATGGAGCCATTTGAAGGCTATTAGGTGCTCTAGGGCAGGGTGCCGCTTTTGTCGCTGTAGAGCTCGCCGACACTCTTTAATTGCCTCAGCGACTTCCGGCGACCACCAAGGGACTGTATTTCGCCGGGGACACCCTAGAGAACAAGGGATCGCACTTTATGCCACAGAAATGATCAGTGTAGTGACCTGCTCAATCACAACATCGATGGCACCACATGGAGATTCAGCAATGACAGCAGAGGTGAAGGCTACCCAATCTGCATTGTTTAAAGCCCATCTGGGCAGGCGTCCGTGTGCCTGATGTTGGGGGAGTGACATTAAGATGGGAAGAGGTCACTACCACACAGGTCGTCAGGTGCTCTACAGTGGATAGATGGGAGGCGTCCTGGACTGAAAATTGATAAATCAATGGCCGAGTAACTACCACGAACCATACTGAAATGTGTGGCGGCCTCAGTACTTAAGAGGCAGAGGTCGAGCTGGAACACTAAATTTTCAACATCTCTCCCACAGCCAGTAAGCATGGTGCTACCCCACAAGGGGTTATGGGTGTTGAAACCTCCCAAATGTACGAAAGGTTTAGGAAGTTGATCAATCAGTGCAGCCAGTACATTCAGGGGTACCACACCATCTGGAGGGAGATATACGTTGCAGACAGTTATTCTCAGTGTTGTCCATATCCTGACAGCAACAGTTTCAAGAGGAGTTTGAAGGGGGCACAGGTTCACTACATACTAAGTTCAGGACAAACTCCAACTCAACCTGACACTTATATTCACTACAGTTCTTGTAATATCCCTTGTAGCTGCAAAGGGCAGGGGTCTGCATTGCCAGGCAATGCAGAAAGCAGGTGTAAAGCTTAACAGTTGCCATAGCTTAACCAGGTGGAAAAAAAGCCGTAATTCCACTGAAGGATAACATAATCATGAGACTGGGAAGGCATGAAACACTGAATGAGGTAACCTACGCCTCAGGGTCACCTGCTGCCACCAACTTATTTCCTGAACAGGCTATATCCATTGTGTCTGAGGGTCTGGCGAGATCCGAGTCCTCAGCACACGCCAGAATCTTCACCTCATCCTCAGACACAGCTTGTAGACAGCAGTGGTGTGGGTGCCACTGCAATTCCCTTTGCCTTGAGGGTCTTCTTTCTGCATTTATCTCGCTGATCCGTGGGTTTCTCTGGCTGCGAGGGCTTCACTGATTCAGTCTCCAGGACCAAGGATGATCTTGAGGCCATACAACCAGTTGCTTTTGGGCACTTCAGCCACTGGCAGGTGTCATCTTTCCCACTAGCAGAAACCTGGGAAGGGAGTGACCCAAGGGAGCCCTTCCTAGCGAGAGGAGCCAAAGAATACTTCTGCTTCTCCAGCTGAAAAGTGAGGACTGGTGCCCCGATGGTTCAGGGACAATCCTCCCAAGATAGGTGGTGAGGGACCAACAGGGAGGGAAGTGCCCCGCACCATGAAGGGGGCAGGTGTAGTCTTCCGGCTCTGAGAGCCCACTGGAACTCTCAGAACTGATGGGGCTACAACTGTTCTCATAGTGGTAGCATAAGAGGTGGTCACAGCCACAGGATGTAGGCACTCAAATTTCCTCTTAGCCTCAATGTAGGTCAGTTGGTCCAGAGTCTTGTATTCCATGATTTTCCTTTCTGTATGGAGAAGCCTGCAGTCTGGTAAGCAGTTGACACAGAAGGGAGGCGTGGCATATGGAGTACTGGGATGGGATGGACATCCACAATCATGACATGTGATGCTGGAAGTATAGTGGGAAGACATATGGCTAAACTTCTAGCACTTAAAGCACTGCATTGGGGGAGGGATATATGGCTTGAAATTACAGCAGTAGACGATCACCTTGAACTCAGGCAAAGTGTCACCCTCAAAGGCCAAGATGAAGGCACAGGTGGCAATCTCATTATCCCTCAGACCCCGACGGACATGCAGGATGAAATGAACTTCTCGTTGCTATAAGGTGGCACACAGCTCGGCGTCAGACTGCAAAAGAAGGTCCCTGTGGAATATAATACCCTGGACCATATTTAAGCTCTTACAAGGCGTGATGGTAACTGAAACATCTCTAACTTTTAACAAGTGAGTGATGCCTGTGACTGGGCAGAGGATGATGTTTTGATCAAGGCTGACACTGACTGCATTTAGGACGAGCCCTCCAACTCATCAAACTTGCCATCTAAATGCTCTACAAAAAACTGAGGCTTCATCAAGACAAAAGAGTGCCCATCAACTTTCTTATATATGAGGTACCGGGATGAATAAGGTTTGCTGCCATCCTTAGCCTGGCATTCCTCCCATCTACATCTACATCTACATTGATACTCCGCAAGCCACCCAACGGTGTGTGGCGGAGGGCACTTTACGTGCCACTGTCATTACCTCCCTTTCCTGTTCCAGTCGCGTATGTTTCGCGGGAAGAACGACTGTCTGAAAGCCTCCGTGCGCGCTCTAATCTCTCTAATTTTACATTCGTGATCTCCTCGGGAGGTATAAGTAGGGGGAAGCAATATATTCGATACCTCATCCAGAAACGCACCCTCTCGAAACCTGGCGAGCAAGCTACACCGCGATGCAGAGCGCCTCTCTTGCAGAGTCTGCCACTTGAGTTTATTAAACATCTCCGTTACGCTATCACGGTTACCAAATAACCCTGTGACGAAATGCGCCGCTCTTCTTTGGATCTTCTCTATCTCATCCGTCAGACCGATCTGGTACGGATCCCACACTGATGAGCAATACTCAAGTATGGGTCGAACGAGTGTTTTGTAAGCCACCTCCTTTGTTGATGGACTACATTTTCTAAGCACTCTCCCAATGAATGTCAACCTGGTACCCGCCTTACCAACAATTAATTTTATATGATCATTCCACTTCAAATCGTTCCGCACGCATACTCCCAGATATTTTACAGAAGTAACTGCTACCAGTGTTTGTTCCGCTATCATATAATCATACAATAAAGGATCCTTCATTCTATGTATTCGCAATACATTACACTTGTCTATGTTAAGGGTCAGTTGCCACTCCCTGCACCAAGTGCCTATCCGCTGCAGATCTTCCTGCATTTCGCTACAATTTTCTAATGCTGCAACTTCTCTGTATACTACAGCATCATCCGCGAAAAGCTGCATGGAACTTCCGACACTATCCACTAAGTCATTTATATATATTGTGAAAAGCAATGGTCCCATAACACTCCCCTGTGGCACGCCAGAGGTTACTTTAACGTCTGTAGACGTCTCTCCATTGATAACAACTTGCTGTGTTCTGTTTGCTAAAAACTCTTCAATCCAGCCACACAGCTGGTCTGATATTCCGTAGGCTCTTACTTTGTTTATCAGGCGACAGTGCGGAACTGTATCGAACACCTTCCGGAAGTCAAGAAAAATAGCATCTACCTGGGAGCCTGTATCTAATATTTTCTGGGTCTCATGAACAAATAAGGCGAGTTGGGTCTCACACGATCGCTGTTTCCGGAATCCATGTTGATTCCTACATAGTAGATTCTGGGTTTCCAGAAATGACATGATACGCGAGCAAAAAACATGTTCTAAAATTCTACAACAGATTGACGTAAGAGATATAGGTCTATGGTGTGGCCAGGGAGGGTAACAATTTAGGATCATACTTCCTTGCATTTTACTGAGACTGAACGATTAAATTTGATCACCAGCAAGTGATGACGATGTGGTATGCTTCATCATGTGTCATCTGCCCTGATGCCACCCACTCTGACCAGGGGCCCTCACCATGGGTGCCACCCAGCTGCAGCAAAGGCCACGTTGCAGAATGGTCATTGCCAGTAGCCTCAATGCCCCAGAGACTACTACTTGGCATATGTGGGGAGTTAACAGTGCAGGCATCAGCAGAGCAATCCCTGTGTAGTCAGGGGGCTACAACCAACAGGATACATGGTGGCCCCACCACAACAGACTGGCTACCATGCTGGATATGAGGTGCAAAGAATTTCATGATCCTCATCAGCGCATAAAATGAAACTGCATTGTGAGGGAAGGAAAATGCACCTAGGAGGGTGTCCTAACTCAAGAGATGGAGGATGAGCATGACTGCAATGCCATGACGAGCAAGTGGGCTAAAGATATCAATGTATGATAGACACGATGCGCCATGTATGGCGCCATTCCCCAATTGGCTCACTCTTTGGGAAAATTTTGAAAAATGGAGGTCAAATCCTACAGGGGACCATCACATAAAGGCCGAAAGGTGAGAGACTCCTTTTAGTCGCCTCTTGCAACAGGGAGGGATACCTTGAGCCTATTCTAACCCCCGAGGCCACGTGGGGGGGGGGGGCGCCTGATCTGGTCCAGCATTGAAGAAGATGGATTTCCATGAAACTTCCTGGCAGATTAAAACTGTGTGCCGGACCGAGACTCGAACTCGGGACCTTTGCCTTTCGCGGGCAAGTGCTCTACCGACTGAGCCACCCAAGCACGACTCACGCCCCGTCCTCACAGCTGTAGAGTGAAAATTTCATTCTAGAAACATCTCCCAGGCTGTGGCTAAGCCATGTCTCCGCAATATGCTTTCTTTCAGGAGTGCTAGTTCTGCAAGGTTCGCAGTGGAGCTTCTGTAAAGTTTGGAAGATAGGAGATGAGATACTGGCAGAAGTAAAGCTGTGAGGATGGGGCGTGAATCGTGCTTGGGTAGCTCAGCCAGTAGAGCACTTGCCCGCAAAAGGCGAAGGTCCCGAGTTAGAGTCTCGGTCCGGCACACAGTTTTAATTTGCCAGAAAGTTTCATATCAGCGCACACTCCGCTGTACAGTGAAAATTTCATTCTAGATGGATTTCCATGTTTGCAAAGAGGAGACTGTAGTTTGGATACTTAGGGGAGCTGTGAACATGTGTAATAAATAACAAGCTATTGTTGGCACCTGATCTGCAATGGAGGGACCCCAGCCTCCATATGTAAGCTGTTCACAGAGCTAGTTCAGAAGGCTCCTGTCACAAGTCAAACCTTACAGTGGTGTATTGGATCCAGTATCTGCAATGCTGAGGGTTATACCAAACTGTATGCAGACACTGATAATCAAGACAGGGCTCTAACAGGCTTAGTAAAGCTGCAGAAGGGTAGTGCAATACACAGCACAGCTGGTGTGACTCAGGCAGTGGAGTTTATTAAGGTACATCCAGCACTTTCGCTTAAGCTGGCGAAGATAGGCAATCCATGTCAGATAACCAGACCAATACTAAATTTATAAGTCTGCACCACATTGAATATTTGGTCATTGTGATAAAGTTCTGGTTGTGGGCGAATAGTACAATGTCAATAGAAGTATATGACAAGTCTTGGCAGCTGAAAACAAAGGCCTTTCATATGGCACCTCCCAGATGACTTTCAGCAATATCCACACTAGAGAGCAATAGAGATGAAAGAAGTCAGCAACCAGGAGGGTGATAGTAAGGGCCACACAACTGTTGCTAGAATGTTTATGGCTACTACAAACAGGGACACACTGTACAGAGCCCTGAGAGACACATGTATAAGCAGAACTAACGATCAAAACATTAGGCCTAGGTCTAATATACCTGATGTGCCCAGTGAAATACCGATGATCTAAGTAAGCCACAATTAGGTACATAAATATAAATGGAAGTCTGTAACATACAAAAGGAAAGGCAGTTGCTCAAGTGTACAAAGAAATGAAAATGAATTTCTATTGACAGGCGCTTTGTTACAGAAAAATGTTGCTGTTCCAGGATACAAAATTGATGTGCAACCTGGAATTAGAATACAACATCTGAACAACCATCTAAGAAAATGGAAAACTCTAAACAACATGTGTTGCTTGAGGCTTTCCCGATGCACATGTTGTATATATGGTTCTCAGGCGAGACGTCTGATGTCATAGTCCACAATATTTCATCAGCGCAACTGGCCGACATCATCTAAAATCCACAAAGATAATGTGCCACTGCGGCCTATTGTGAGTAATTTTGGGGCACCACCGTATAATATCGCAAAACATCTGGCACCACAACTGAGCCCTTTAGTAGGAAAGGGTGAGCATCATATCCGTAACTCACAAGACTTTATTCATCGGCTCAAGACTCGCACCATCAGATACACTCTTAAGTTTTGACAGTCTCACTGTTTACTCGAGTACCATTGCAGGAATAGTCATTGCTCATTAGCGAGAAGCTGGATGGGGAACTTTTAGACTTATTCCAACATGTGCTCACCTCGGCGTACTTTTATTTACTGGACAATACTTTGAACAGACTGATGGCATCACAATGCGTAGTCCCTTGTCACCCATTGTAGCTAATCTTTTTATGGAAGACTTCGAGGAGAGAGCCCTCCAGTCGGATTTGAAACCTATGCATTTTTGGCGATATGTGGACAACACCTTTGTTATCTGGCCTCCTAGCACTGCATCGCTTAATGTATTTCTTGAGCATCTTAACTCGCTTCATCCCAACATCAAGTTCACTGTGGAAATGGAGAAAAATGGTGAGCTTCCATTCCTGGTCATGTTGGTGCGGAGAAAAGAAGATAGTACATAGGTCACGCAATGTACCGTAAACCAACACACATGGACTTATACTTACAGGCCACCAGCTGTCATCATCCTTCGCAACGAAGTGATGTACTTAGGCCGTTGGTTCACAGAGCATGAGCCATATCAGACTCAGACAGCTTATCCAATGAGCTACTCCATCAGCATACAACTTTCTAACAAAATGGATACTCTGAATGGGAGATTCGCTGTGCCTTACATCTGAAGTGGGTTACCCAATGTGAGGAACTGAAAGAAGGTGAAGAACAAAGGAGATTGGTCATCTTGCAATACATCGGCGGTGTCTCTTTAAAAATAGGAAGATTATTGAAGAGGTATAAAGTTAAATGTGTCTTTCGTCCGCCGGCAAAACTCAGAGCTCTCTTGGGCTCATCTAAGGACAGCCTTGGCCTAGGAAGACCCAGTGTTTATGGGCATGTCATATATCGGACAAACTTGTCGCACTGTAGAAGAGAGATGTACTGAACACCGATACTACACTCGTATGGAGCAACCAGAGAAGTCTGCAGTGGCCGAGCATTGCCTCAGTACAGGCCTTTCTACGAATTATCAACACACCAAAATTCTCGCATCGACGAGTTTGTACTGGGACAGTGTTATTAAGGAAGTAGTGGAAATACATAGCTCGAGGAATCTTGT